>NC_070599.1:17649325-17766825 GCF_027409825.1 Scomber japonicus | reverse complement strand
TATTACAATGAAAGAAAGTGCATGTTCCAGTGCTGATATGAAATAGCAATAACGATGTGTCTCTTGACTGTTTCCTGTTTGCGTCTCTAGTTACTCTGACTAAACTTCACCTGACTTTAACTCAATACACCTGTTGCCTTAGTTCCCTCACCACAGTTTCATACCACCTGAAGCATGTTAAAGTAGATTGTTTGAATGATGATTGATGAGCATTTTACCATCCAAGTAACCGATAATGAGTATTTTGAGATGTTAGTGTCTCCAACTTTTACTCCCCTTTTGTCAAGTTTACACAGTTCTTTAATTGATCATTGACTTTATAATGTTGTTCTATATGAAGACATGTTTTGGGGGTCTAACATGTGGACAGTAAGTAAAAACTTACTGGTAAAAGACCTTAAACACATGAGGCTCCTGCTGCTTGTGAGTGAAACATGTAGACTCTGCACATTTCCCTCCACAGTTCTGCCTCTCACCGCCCCCTTCTCCTACCAGTTTATGTCTTCATCTCGTTTTACCACTGTTTTCATCCACTGACCATTTCCACTTCCTCAGCTTTCCTCTTTCATCTCAGTCATCTCTCCCCTCCTTGTTTCCTCCTCTCCCTCCATCCCTTTTTTTCTCCCCCTGCCTGACTCCCTCCTCTGCTCCCTCCTCCCGCTCTGAGCCCGTCGCTGCTCACTGTAACTGGCAACTTTGCTTCTCTCCCCTTTTGTGGCGGTGACAAAAGGGGCCGGTGCCCTCTCACAGGCTATGTTACAGGCTGTCACATGAGGCGGACACTCTGGGACGGCCCAGCGTTATCTGCTGTGACAACTCAGATTACTTCCACAGCCTCCCATCTGATCAGCACATCCAATTCAATTAGTGGCAATTAGTCCTGGTCCTCCCCCCCTCTTCTCTCCCTCCACTCATCATCCTCCCCCTCCCTCCGCTGCGGCCTCCCTCCTCACCCACCCACTGTGTCTATCCAAAAAACCAAAGCTGCCGAGTTTTGAGCAACTCGCTCAACCTGGCAGGCCAGCTGGTGAACAACTTTGGAGCGACTTGTAGCTTCCACCCCCCCTTCATCCTCCAATTACCCTCACACACACACACACAATGACTCATTCACACATTCATACTCATATGCACCGCCAGAGCACATATTCAAAGTGACACATCACATAGAAACCACAGTTTTCTGCGCATAAACTCCCACAGATCCAATTTGGGAGCAACACAGAGGCATGTACTTGAATGCAACACACAATCTGCAGAACACAAACACACAAAATTAAAGCAGCTATAATCAATATTTTATTATCATAGCAACGGATGAAATAACTACATGTAATGTGAAAAGACTCATTTGTTGTGACAAACCACAAAAAATTACCATCCTACTCTTCTGTTTCCCTCAGATCTTTAAGCTTATTATTTTGTTTTTCTGGTTGCAAACTCAATGTTGTGGTTACTTTAGCATCTGTTAGTGTGGTTTCCAGAGGCAGCAGGCAGCGTTGTTCAATGGAGCAGCTCTGAAAAGCCACTGTATGCTAGCTGCTTAGCAACAAACAGTAGACACACAAAGTTAGAGTAGCTACTAGCTGGGGAACAGAGTGAACTCTTAGGCCTGGTACACATACAGTATACATGGATATTTCTGAAAACTTTCTTTCTTTTTTGTCTGTTTAAGCCTTTCATCCACACATAAACTGCAACACTGAAAATTAACCTTTTGAAAAACTCTCTCCCCCAGAGTTTATATAGTGTTCACATCTAGATCTTTTTGGCTTTTGGCATCAGAGTGTGCATTTTGTGCAATCGTGGATGTGATAAAAATAGTGGTGGTTCTTGCAACATGACTTTTTAAACTGTATATTTACACATAAATGCACAGTTTTTCTTCCACTATATTGAGGAACAGAGGTGTCAGAAGGTGCCATTGCAGGTTGCCTATCTGAAATAGCTTTTTTCAGGCTTCTGATTGGCCAATATAGCTTTAGGGTCAAGGTTATACCACCACCTGTTGGATTGCTGTGCTCTTGACAGTGTTTTTGCATTTTCATTTGGACAGAGATTTTGTTCATGCTTGTGTGAACAGGTTTTTCAAAAATACCTGTATACATGTGAACTAGACCTTAGCAGCTAAAAACACAGATGTTTTCTGCAGGGGGTGGTGGAGACCAAAAATAGAGCAAACAGAGCAAATGTTGACCTTCAAAACACAACTTCAAATGAATGTTACAATTGTTCCAACAGTTTCAACATGTCAACTTAAAAAGTGATAATATGTCAGTGTTGACTAATACAAACGCAGTCTGCTTGCAACGCCTAAACATTACATATGTCTATTTGTCGTCACCACATCAACCAAATAACAAAATTATAAAAGGCCTGTAAAATTGTGTTCATTTTTTTCATGTTAGGGACCCCCTTGTTGTCAACTGGTGGTTTAATAGATAAATCTGCACAAATAAACGGACAAAATATGCAAACAAACTGAAATATTGGTGAGAATAAGCCTGCAGTCTGCACTGATGCCCTCTGGTTTGTGGGACCCCTTCCCTTTGTGTGTTACCCAACCCTTCTTCCCCACTTCCCCACGCTCACCCCTTTCCTCACCCATCCTCACCCCCCCCCCACCACCACCACCACCGCCACCCCTTACTGTGGGTCTGCGCACACCTGGCCTTCGCAAATTAGGGCCCTGGAAAACCAGCAAGCGGAGAGAAAAGCGGGATGCGTGGTGGAGCAAAAGGAGGGGAAGTGAGGGGAAGGGGGCATTTGGTCGATGGGGTCTTTCAGCATTCCGATGGAGCAAAAAGTTAATGACGGCTCTATTGTGTTGTGAGAAAGCTGGCCGGAGGAGAAGTGTTACAGGGAATCACCGCCTGTGCCAGTGAGCAGCGACAAAAGGGGGCCGTCCATAAGCTTCATTGAGTTTTTACCATATTTATATCGCTTACATGGTCACTTTATGTCGCGCTGAAAAAGTGCACTCACTCGTCCTCGCTTCTGCTAACGAAAGTTTGTTTGGAGTGGCAAAGCGGCGGATAATGAGAGGACTTTGTTTTGCAGAGACAAACACAATGAGACACATGGTTATCAAGAAGGGCCCGAATGAGTTCCGATATTTAGTTAAAAAAAGGGGGAGGGGGGTGTTTTCATTTTTAAAAGATTTTTTAATCGTATCCCATCACTTTCTCGTTCCTTAACTCCCTCCCTCGCCTCCCTCTTCATAAAAGCCGCCCTAACACGCCCGCCTTCCCTGCAGGCCTTAATGCATGCTGACAGCTTCCCTCTGTAATTGGTGATCACACCCAGATGGATGGTTCCTTAATTTGCTGTTCCCAATAAAGCCAGGCAGCTCAAGAGAAAAGGGGCAGCAGGGGGAGTAGAGCTGCCGAGGTGGTGGAGGAGGTGGTGGTGGTGATGGGGAGGAGGGGGATCCTTGATTTGTTGGATATAGATACAAGAGCAGTAAACACCCTAGGCTGCGGGCCCGACAGTTTGACCAGGCTTTTGTTCACACGTCCGTTGAAAAGCAGACCACCACCCCCTCACTCCTCCTCCTCCTCCTCTTCCCCCCATAATCCCGTTCTGAGCCCCTGCTCCGTCTCTCACTAGCTCCCTCTGTTTTCAGTCCGGCCCGGAAAAGAGCGCTGCGTGAGCACTGGACGATGTGTGTGTGTGTGTGTGTGTGTGTGTGTAAGAGAGAGAGAGTGCATGGGCGTCCTGCATTGGAGCTGAGGGCAGGACAAGGAAATGATCTCTTGTGTGCATGTGTGTCTTTTCCCTTTTCATTGACTAAACGGATTGCTGCAGTCCGAGTGAATGGAGTATGAATGGAGGCAAAGAACGTAGTGAAGTTCCCGGGGTTAGAGGTTACAGTCTGTGTAGGAACTTTGGTTCATGTGTGGTCGCTGTGGCTCTATTAGGGAGGACACAAATAGGTTGATGGACATGGGTCGAGGTGGAGAGCTCATGTTGCTAATGAGGGCAACTTGCAGTGACCTTTAAGGGTGCGGAGGGTCAAGCCGAGCCTGATGGGATGATCCAAGTGAAGAATTGAAATAGAGATTAAAAAATTAGACATTTTGACATGTGACACCTCCTGATTAGAAAAAAACAAAAGTGAAACAAATATCGACCCTTTTAACCGTTGAATGAAGCTTCAACTATTAAATGCAGATTTAGAAAGTCAACCCAACAATACGCCCATATTTGACATACATGCTTATACCTTTTATTGGTTTTGTATCGTCTACATTCGAATTTTACATAATGCACCTTTAAAGAACATTTGTCCCCAGAGCAACAATTGTACTTTTTGGAATACTAAGTAATAAATGACAAGTAACTTTTCATAGTTTTGGCCACCCAGTGCTGCAGGTAGAGACTCTTCATTTGTGTCTCGTTATTTAACCCAGTGACAATGTGTCTGGAGAGCAAAGGTTCACTGGAAACCCGTTAATTAAATCTCTGCCAACTGAAAAGGAAGGAAAGGTGATACTGTTAATGACAGTCACTGTCTCTGCCTGCCAGACACATTTCAATCAGGAGAGACAAGTGAAGTAAAGATAATTGCTTATTGTACAGAAGATACTGATAATTAGTCTTGTCAAACATCTTTGGCGCTTAGACTCCACAGGAAGATTTTTAATAGAGGGACATCAGTCCTGAGCAGCACGATTGTGACAAAGTGGGTGAAACGAATCATTTGTCACCTTTTTCTTTCAACATCAACACCAGTTAATTTATTAATGTGACTATGCTTGTTCGTTTCAACCATGAGTTTACTAGTAATCATATGCAGATGCATACTATCCAGGGTTGGTTTTGTTTTCTATTACATTTGGTTACAATTTACACTCAGCAAACTTTTGGTTAAAGTAAAACACAGACATGTATTAAGGTTAATCTTTATTGGGTTTAGTTCTGAGTTGATAAGTTATGTATTGTCTTTCTTTGTTACTTACCAAACCCACCATGTGCTTACCAAACAAAAGGAAGAACTGCCCAACTACTTCCTGTATTTATACACCGGTGATCGGTGGTCAGTGGGTTGGATTAAGCATGGGGAATTTATTTTACTCAGTTAAAGGGCTGATTTCATGTCTTTGATTTATTCTTGTTTTGGCTTATTGAAATGTTAGTGTTGACTGATACAAGTAGCATTGTTGAGTGCCAATTGGTAAGGGGGAGAGAACACCCCTGCAGTAATGGTTCTGCCTAATTGAGTGGAGGGCCTATTTAAGGGGAGATATGTAGGTTTAGAGGAGGTCCGAGGATGAGGGTGTAGCTGTGTGCTTTTGTTCATGCCTTAGTTGAGTATCTTTAGTTAAGCCAGTTCATTTTTGGACACACGTTCTTTTGTGTTGTTACGTCGGACTGAATAAATCAGTTTTTACTCATTAAACGACAGCCTGAGTCTGCCTGCCTGCCACCTTCCTTGTCACTTGAGCTCACATTTGGTGGCAGTGGTGGGATCCACGCCAGTAGGAGGCAGTGAGGGAATTGCCAACTTAGAAGAAATGTCAAGCAGCTGATGGCCCTGAATTGCATGGAAGAGTAGGTCGTCAACTGCCAGAACAATCGAGTCATCAGTGACGTGTGAAGCAACAAGAGAAGTGGTGGGACCGACTCCAGCAACAGTGTGTGGAGCTTCTGCAGAGGGTGAAGCAGGAGCGTCAGCAGCTGATGGAAGGTGCAGCAGCAGTCTCCAACCCCTCCAATGAGCTCAACGTACCTGCCTACCATCTTCCTTGTCACTTGAGCTACACTCCATCCCAACGATGAATCCCCTCCATGGCGTCACTGGTGGTGATGACTGATGACGCTGATGAGGTTGATGAAGTGATGAATCTGCAAATACTGGGCCATGATGAGGAGGCAGAGGGGCGTGCAAAACGTCAGCAGGTTTGAGGGACAAACAGATTTAAAAAGACAGCCATCAACGATAGGCTGACAATGAAGGTGTGTCATCACGCTATTGGATAGACGCGTCAGCTCATGTCAACAGCTGATAGCTTAACTGACAAGCCCAGATAATGACAGCAAAGTAAATTATGAGTAAGTATGCGTGAGAGATGATAAAGGATCAGCTGCATGATTAATTATTGATGATGATTATTAAATTAATATATATATTTATTCTTTGTTTTATTGGAATACTAGATGCATCTTTGTGTTCCAATTTATGTAAAAGAAACAAACAGATGAATTTGTTTTCCTGTTGATTACATAATGTTTTGTTTGTCCATTGACCAAAATCATCAAGATTTTAAATTTTTTTACCCCAGTATAGAGTAAAACTTGCACTGATCATTTCATAAATTTGCGGACTACTTTGTGTTGAGTAAAAGTCGACCGAGGTGAAGTGTGACTGTTTTTATACTGAACTACAAGTTTACAGCTGAAGAGGTTAACTGAGCTCAATAGCTTAATTTGAGGAGTTGTTTAAATGTTTTCTGGGCACTAAAATGTTCTAAACATACCAAAGTTAGTAAAATGCTACATAGTGCCCACTGAGGGTCACAGCGATATTCATTTATTTATTTCTCTTAGAATACATTTTGTGTTTTCTAAACAATGCTTTTCTGAGCCATATTTCATATTTCTGCTAACTTGCTCCCATCACAATGCCAGTATTGATTAGCTCATTGAATTTTACTTTGAACTGAGCATTAAGTATGCTACAGTATGATATATGATACAGTACTTCTGTTCAATAGACCTGGTTATACAATTAGCAAAAGCAAACTTAAGCAAATTCTCAGATCAAGAGGTATCTCCAGAAGAAAGCAGTGCAGTAATCTGCAGGATGCTGCCGGTTTGTAACCAGTTACTGCACAAATAAAAATGGATGTATTCTAAATGTAGAGATGACGACCTTCGGGTAAGAATACAGGGTGTTTCCTTGAATATAAAAGAGCTGGATCCCAGGGGGGTTTCACTGAGGAAACACTGTAACATAAAACATATTGCGAGGAAATGCGAATATGTTCACCTGCACAAAAGTGATCTTACAAGTCGCAGTTCATGTCAGACAATACATCAGTTTTTGAAAGATGTCATAAACACCCGGTGAAGTCTTTAAAAATGAGACAAATATATACAAGCGGAGGTAGATGTCATCTGCACAGCAAATGCAGCAAAATAAAAAATGATTTTTAGGAACAGCCATAGATATACAGTATTAGCAGAGGTTGTATTTTTTTTATTGAAAAGTTTAAAAAAAGTCTTTTCTTTGGTCTGCAGTCAAAAAGTTGGTTTTCCACTCACCAGACTCACCATCTTATTCATTATTGCATATTCGTATTCATTCTCAAAGCCTTTTCTATTGTACCAGTAAAACATTAAACCAGTCAAACATCCATCCATCCATCCATCTTCTTGCCGCTTATCCGGGGTCGGGTCGCGGGGGCAGCAGCCTAAGTCAAACAATAGAATTTAATCTTGGTGTTGCTTGTCCAGTTACTGCATACTGTACCATTATAGGATTAGCATCACACTGCAAGACAAAAACAATGCTGCTCTTCATTTCCATGTCTTCTACATGTCTCGTGGTAACTGCTGAGCATGTTAAGTGTTTGCTCAGCACACAACAGTTAGGTGTCTACATAATGCACTTTCAACGTAAGGCTCCACAATCCACAGTCGTCCTTCAGTAACAAAAGGTGTGTTTAAATGTTTATATGAAGCTCATTAGTGCTTTAATCATCCTAATTAGTTCAATCAAGTAGATATATTTCAATGTTTCAGTCTATTTAGTGCCAAAGTCCCTCTGTAACCATGGTGACAGCATAAACAGCTCCACAGGGAAACACAAAGAGGAACACTGTAACTGCTCAAAATTAAGACTTTTGATTTTGGCTCCCATCACTTACATTGAAAGCACACTTGAAAGGGATCTTTTTAATGGAGTGTATGAACAGGACAAACGATTACAGCTAGTAAAACCTATTTCGGTGTTCATTTGAGTACCTGACCATTATCTAAAACTGACCTAAAAAATGTAAACCTGTCCTTTAAGGCAGTGGGACTAAAGACTTAAAGCACACATTCACTTTCACACAGTACAATAAAGGGAAGATTAAATTCCTGATCTTGATAGAGAAAACCAATCACTCGAAATGCTTTAGAAATAAAGAAAGGCTCAATCAATATCCGACTAAAGAGGCAGCAAGGAAACACAGATATTGTCAGAAAACTCTATTTATATGAGACAAGTGGCTTTAAGCATTCAATGAGATACTTAAGACTCTGATGTGACACAACAAATGACTGACATTTACACATACAAGGACATACAGACGCTCTATTAAGATTGTCTTAAGTATTTTCTTCGCTCTCTTTCTTTCCGACTAAATGCTGCTTTTTTTCTCACAGATTGCTCTCTGTTCATCATCTCACCTGTTATTTCCAAAGCACTCTTGCGCCATTGAATTCTTAAATAACATATTCCTTCTCAGTGTTGCCGAATATGTAATTAGCTATTGTTGAGGTGCTTTTGCCTCGAATGCGTCGCCATTTCAGTGAGTTCAGTGACAAAATATAAGCTTTTTGTGGGAAAGAAACCTTGCATTAATTAGCGGAGGAAGGCACTCTGCTGTGCATTAGCGCTGTGCATTACTTTGGTCGGGCTGTAGAAGAAGACGTGAAGATGGGAAAGGAAGAGACGGACATTATAAAAGCAGAGTTTATCAAGTTGTGTCTAACTCAGGAAAGGAGTCCAAGGTTTTCAAGACTGTTTGTGGTGGTTAATGGTGAAAGTTCGTCGCTTTAGAGGTCGGGTGCAATTGTGGTCCAGGAGACAAATGAAGGTGCAATCTTGTGTCCTTGAGGTGCGATCACTTTCTGAAAATCCACTGACCTAATCAAGGAAAATAAGCGCAGGAATGGCCGCTCCACAAAAGCAGCTTTATACCCAAGGCCGAATCCAGCAAGTCAATCTGCAGCTCTCCGCATTGATTGGCAACGCGATACAAAACTAACGCTGGAATGTTCTTGATGCACTTCCTGTTCGGTCACATAATATCACAGCTGGGCTATCTGAATACACGCTAAATGGCCGCAAAGCAGAAGAAGAGGTGAGGAGGTGATGCAAAAATTGTCACCTGCTCCAGAGTTTGGGTCCACAGACAAAATAAGGGACCTTTCGGGAGGAGGAGGAGGTCAGGGGAGGGGAATCCTTGAATCCTGCAACAACAAAAAAGTGTAATTTGAAGGCTTTAGATCTTGAAAAGGAGATTTGGATAGCCAAGTGATAGTCATCAGTGGAAAAAAGGAGACGGCGGCTTCTCCTCCTGTTACACCAATGCTCATATTTATTGTGCAGGAGGGCAAAACACAATGTGTAATCTCATCTTTTTGTGTCTTCATGTGCAGCTCTTTGTATGCAGAGGGAAGATTCATTCAGCTCTCTGAAAGGTTGAGAAATTGAAAATGATGCGTGACTGTGTGTACGTCTGTTACAATGCCTTGAAATACAACTACGATGGCTCACCGACAATTCTTTGGTCTAAATGCTTGTTTGTCACATGCTTTGACCTGCATTAGGCCTTGATCCCTGTGTTGGCAGATGGGGCTGAAAATAAGCTTTTCAAATAGTTTCATCCTCTGAAAATGTGAGCTTGTTCGTTTCGATACAACAATGCTTCAGCAAACCTTCCGAACAACAGAAATAAAAAAAAGCTCAGCTGCAATGATAGAAAACAAATATTTTTTAAGACCCTATTTTAAAAAATCATGCAATGAGATGCTGGATTATTTCATTTTAATAAAACATGGAGAACTATTGTACTATATGTACTGCATGAGAAACTTACTGCACAATGTTATTTATGTAAAGTCATTTAAATATACTTTCCAGTTTCTGAGGTTAAAAAAATCTTCTATATGTTTTAATTTCTTGTTTTAATTTTTTTTAAGTTTTAAGTTCATTTTTAACATTCGTAACAGCAGCTAAGAGACTTTGTTATGGCAAGGTCCATTTAGTGGCTGTTTTGGAGCTTTCAGTCATATCACATGATCTTCATGAGCAGTTTGCCCAGAGAGATTGTGAGCAAGTTTGTGGTGTTTTTTTGTTTTGTTTTATATCGTCAATTACTGTTTCCAAGGTCAAGAATTAACTATCAGGCTCAACTTGTAAATAATTGGGGGTTTTTTTAATTAGAAAAAATATTTCAACAAAAACAGATGAATGCACAAACAAATCAAAAGGTACAAAAACAAGCTCTTGCACTAAAGCACAATCAGGATGGGAGTTCAGAACATCTTGAAATAAAAGAAATAAGATAAGAGCTCAAGAAAAATTCATCCAATTTGCCACATATCAGTTAAACCAGTAATTAATGAACATGCCGACATTGTTCTGAATCCGTCTCCATAAAGCAGCTACACATCTGTGTGAATGGTGTGAATCAAATGTACATTTTTAAACACGAGGCAGGGTTTTAAACTATTTTCAATTAGACACTGTTATATAAAGCTACATTTTTAAGCCAAAATAAACAAAAAGTCAAGTTGGTTTTATTTGTATAGCGCCAAATCACGATATCAAGGGAACTTTTCACATAGAGACCATACCATGTAGACCTTACTCTTAAATTTATGGAGACCCAATATCTCCCCCATGAGCTGCACTTGGTGACAGCAGCAAGGAAAATTTCCCCTTTACTGGAAAGAAACCTCAAGCAGAACTGGTCTTGGTCAAAGCAGATGTTCGTCCTTAAATTCCATCACTAATAAGAAGCTCATGAACCTGAAAACACCTTTAGTTTTATAAATATATTACAGTGTGTCTCAATCAGACCAACGCTTCACTTTACCTCTAAAAAACTGAACATGAATCTCTGTCTGAGCTTAAAATGTCCTTTTTTCCCCCCACCTCCATCATCGTCTCATATCCTGATTTTACAGCTTCATAAAAAATCATCTTCTCTCCCTCGTTGGGTCGGTTTGGGTCTCAGGAATGCAGCTGTGAAACTTTTCAGCCGAGCTTTAAGCCTGACTCTTGTGTGAATCATGTCAAAACAAGCAGACATCACTTAGTCCACGAGAGCTGAGAGAAGTAGGCAGGCTTAGGGCCTCCACTGAGCTGTCCGGCCATTAAGGTCACCTGGCAATTAACCTCTGACCGGGCAGCGTGTCCCCACCCTAATTTCTTTGCGTGTCTTTCACTCGGTCTTCGTGCACTTCCTCGAAATCTTTCTGCCTGTTGAAGGTTTTTGGGCGTATGATGATGAGCATTAAATACCTGAAATATCCTTTAAAGCTGTTCATTCATGCTTAGACTTTCTTTTTAAAACATGTCTTGTTTCATGTTTTTTGTTTCTTAATTTACATTTTTTAAACATAAATCAATAAAATATTAAAATCTCACTTCATAATTATCCCTTTTTCCCTCTCTGTCGTCTAGTTGCCTAACGTCCATCTTTCCTGCTGTAACCCCTTTTCTCCGTCTTCTCAGTCCAACTAATCCAAACCCTCCCTCTTCTCACCCCCCCTACTACGTGACCCTTGACCCTGCGCACCTCTTTGAATGTCACATGACCGTGCAGGTGTGGAGGGGTCTCTGCCCTGGCCGACCCCCAATTAGTGACCCTAATTAGTGGAGAGGCCCCCCTGATGGGCCGCTGAGCAGCTTTATAGGCGGAGGAGAAGGAGGGGAAGGATGGAGGAATGGAGGGAGGAGAGCAGGGGAGGAAAGGTGGGGGGTGGTGGTGGGGGGAGCAGGACAGTGATGCATTCCTAAAGGTCTGTGGACCCTCCACACACACACACACACACACATACACACATACACACACACATACAGACACACACCACACACACACACACATACACACATACACACACACATACAGACACACACCACACACACACACACACACACACACACACACACACACACACACACACACACACACACACACACACATACAGTGCCTGTTAAAGGAGAATCAGACCCAACATGGAGCTGAGAGTTCATTTGCTGATTCACAACAAACAGCTTCTGAGTGCTGACGTGGAGTCGCGTTAAACATGAGACTACTGAGAAGAAGTGTTCATGATTTACAATCCTAACAAAGCTTTCATTAATTTATTCCCTAACTTTAATATTGTCATTCTCATGCCACCTCATGCTTTTCATATATTTTACTACATTTTATTGCTTTTCTATGAATAACTTTGATCTTAATTTGTCAAACATACATTTGTCATTTGTTGTGGACATTGTGGGTGTGTGTGATGTGCTATTTACTGTGTGTAACTTTGTCCTGTTGGTTTTTTGTATGTACCGTTCTGCTACTGTACATATGTTTTAAAGGTGCAATGTGTAGGATTTAGTGGCATCTAGTGAAACTGGCGAGCTCCCTGGAGGAAAACCTGCTCCCTCTGTAGACATAAAGATTCTTGTTTTAAGGTGATTTTATTCTAATTAAAACATACTGACTATTATATTCCACTTATATCAATGCTCTTCTGCTAGATGCCACTAAATTATACACAACACACGTTCAATTGTGAAATGAGCTTTAAACATCAAATGGTAACCTTCATGTTAAATACTATACATGACCCTTTACAAATAAAATAAATAAATTAATGCATAAATACAAAAATAAAATACACTACACAGAATAAAAGTCATTTCTCATCGTCTGTATGTGAGAAGCATTAAACATGGCGATATACAGCATCCATGACCTCTGAAGTGAGTTCATCTTTCTATTGAGGGATGTTCTGAACGGTCGCCTTACTGGTGGAAATGAAGGTATTATCTGCATATAAACTTACTTTTTTTTAGTTTAGTGCAAAAGCGACGTAGTTTATGTAACTGTTCATTCTGCATGTTGCAAATTATTAAAGTCGTCCTACAATCATACAATGTGTTTTTTGTTATTGTCACTTTTCTGATGTTTGAGCTTCACTGTGCAACGTTTGACACAAAGTACATTTACTTCCTGTTGATAATGTGTCTTCTTCTTCTCCCCTTTTTTTTGGCAGTGTGAGTTATTTTATTATTTTATATTTCCTAATAATTTACTTCCACGTTTCTAGGAAGTAAAGTGTAGACAAATTTATGAGTCAAATGTAGTAAGTTGTGTAGTAAGTAGAACAGTAGGACATTAAATTGAGTACATTTTTATACATTTAACTAAAATAAAACTCTCTACTGTGGGTTACACCAAAATCAACAGGTATTAATTGATTGGTAGAGTAGTATCAACAAGTTAAATTGTTCTTTAATTATTTTACTGTTAATTTATGACACAACCAGGCTTATAA
This sequence comes from Scomber japonicus, assembly GCF_027409825.1. Taxonomy (NCBI): domain Eukaryota; kingdom Metazoa; phylum Chordata; class Actinopteri; order Scombriformes; family Scombridae; genus Scomber; species Scomber japonicus. Next base: position 17,753,547 of record NC_070599.1, on the reverse strand, counting down.
AATTAGGTTACAACTTCTGCTTCACTTGCAAATAAAAGCATTTAATTGTGTTTTTACTGCCGTCACTCAGATGAAGTGCGGTGTTAATTTTATTGTTTATTATGGCAACTGATGAGAGATTACCAATTAAAAATACCAATAAAAACCCAATTAGTTGAGTCCTGTTGCTCCTCACTGGAGGCTGTTTACCACCACAGTTTCCTCCTCTGCTGTTCCTCCTGTCCGTCCCCACGCCGCTCTCCTCCCAACAGGCCCTACCTCTGAGACAGGCCACCCATCTGGTCTCCTTTCTGCCGGCCCTCTCGCCTCTTCCTTGCTCAAATAAAGGTGCCAATCACTATAATTGGCACCCTGCAGGTCAATTGTCCCAGCTTGGAGAAGTGCCCCATGCTGAAGTCTGGGCTATAGCTGAAGGGGGATATACTACATGGTACTTTTTAAAACCTGTGCATGACTTGTTCACTCGTTGTGGATTTATTATTTAAGTTGGCATTCAGGACTTTTTAGCTTATAATTTATCTTACATGTTCAGGACTCAGATCAGCCAACATCTGTCAGACCAAGAACTTTTGTGACAAGAGCTGCACCACACAGGGATTCTTGACACATTAAATAACACTTCAATCTATTGATTTGCAAAAAAATTATAATCAATCCAATTTCCATTTTGATCATCAGGAGAGCAACAGGGATGAAGCATGCAACTGTTCAGATGTTGTGCAGTAAAATGTGCTTAGAGGGCCATTTTTCTTCTTATTTGTTGCCCTTTTTGACTCCACAGACGACTGCAGGAATCTTTTTTACAAACTCTGGGGCTTAATTTTCATTTCGGCCAAACCTACTGTGCTGTATGTCAGACTGACTGTAGTTACTAACGCTTATACATTTCTGTTCCTGAGATAATATTTTCTGATGGGTGGAGTTTTTTCAGTCCAAGTATAAACCTCTCAACTTTTGCACAACATTTATTCAGACTGCAAGCCCTTTTTACTAAAGATGCAATTATTTGATGCTCTAGATGATGATGGTTATAACTAAATAACTTCTCATTAAAAACAGCAAGTTAAAGAGAGAATGTGAATCCAATAGTTAAGAAAGAAAAATGAAAAGACACTCTTTCTTCAGAAAAATAAGTTACAAAGATTATAATGATGGCTGAAGTATGCTGAAGAAACTTTATTCTGAAATTGAGTTACTGTCTTTTTGATGCTGTTGCTGATGAAGTTCCTGAGACGATTTGGTCAAATGTGTACCTTACTGTTTTCATTTAACATTTTGATTTTATAATGAGGGGAAACATGGAGTACCTGGCTTACTCGGAAAGCTTTAAATGTGATCATTTACTTATCAGAGAAGGATTTTTTTTTCTCCAGTTATTTTTAACTTTCGTGAAGGTAATATTTGAATGACTGCAAGCTGGTATTATATCTAATGCTTAAAAGAAGAATAAGACGTAAAGTGGTATTTTAGGCTCACCAGCAGTTCTATAGTATAAAACTTATTTTTTTCAAATAAACTAACAGATTTATTTTTTGGCCAAACGCACAATGGCCCAATTTACTCCACATTCTATTAAAGATATCTCATATTTTCATTCAATTAATGTTCCAAGGGTATTACAGTCCAGTCTTTGTGAGCCACCTTCCTAACCTAAACAGAATTAAAAGTGCGAGGTATTTAAAGGCAGTGCCTCCACAGAAAGACCTGAAAACAGGACAAGTCCACTGCCTTGAGGTTTTTTGCCTCACAAATGGAAAGGGCAAAGCAGCCAAGGTTTTTAATAAAGCTGTGAACAAGCGAAGGCACGCCCAGAATCCTCAGTGTGAATAGAGAGAGCTTGGACTTGCAGATTTCAGTCATGTTTGTAGATTTTGTTCATTCATTATAAAAAGAAACAAGAATTTCAGTGAATACTTCTTTGATGGGTTAGGGTTAGGAAAAAAAACCTTTTCTCAAATAGCTTTGTAATTCATACCAGAGACATCCTTGTGCTGTTATAAATGTATAAATGCTAAAATAAAACAGTTCTTTTCCCAGATTAAAACGGTCGTCACATTTCAGTTTTTAAGGCCTACCTTGAGGCAGGTGAGAGAACGAATAAAACACAACACAGGAGGCAAATTACATAGACATATATTTATATGCATATGAATAAAAATACATATACATATTGTACAATATCTTGGCCGAGCGTGAAAACAGCTCTGTCAGCCCAGAAACAGAAGTAAGCCTCTTTAAATAAGTGCAAAATGTTAATGAGACAAAGAATTGTAAAGCATATATAAAGTCTTTTTTTCTGAACTTTCCTTCGCATTTTGTTTTTCCTGTTAAAATCACATGGAGCTGACATGGAGATACTTGTGCAAAGACCCATTTATATATAATTATATATAAATTTATATCTATGTACATAGAGTTTGTTCATCATAAGTAATAGCTGGTACCATTAGCTTGACATTAACTTTTACTGCTCAAAGAAAAAAAAAAAAAAGAAGTTATGGCCTGTATGCAGGACCTTGGCTGTGCATAAAGACAAAGTAAACCAAGCAGAAACGCTTCATTTAAAACAACATTTCCACACAATCTCAAAGGACTTTACCCATCAGCATAAATCATGATGCGGTGGTGAGAGCCATTTGAAGGCCTCTCATGTCTTTGAAATGGAGCTTTGAGACCTGTGGGAACCTAAACAAGTGCAGGATGTCAACAGATTGCACACAACACAAGCACTGCTTCCACTCAGCGAGGATGAGGAGAAACTGAAAGGAGGCTAAAGAAAATCAGGAAAAAACTGTAGAACCAAAAATGAAAAAAAAAAACTAAAGGCTTTCTTTCGCTGGCGCAAGGCTTTACAAAGTTTCTTTCTGTTTCCTGTACGTGCCTGGAAGATAAGTGGCATCTCCGCTGCCTCGTCATGACTGAGCGTACAACAGACACTGCAGATTTACATTACAAAACACCATCGTATAGAGATACAAAACATGGAGCCAGTGCTTAATGTCGAGGGACGTATGGAGTGAGAGAAACCACAACCACAAAAACTGCTTCTTTAATATCTGACTTTTCTTTTCTTAGCACATCAACTGAGAAATAACTGAGAGTTAGCATCATTCAGTGAGTTGTTTTTTTAAAGCAGAAACCAAATTATTCTGTTACGTTTTTGTTGATTAAGAGCATGTTGATAACTTATTTATGCACATCATTCTGGTGCAGCTAAAAACTGATCGAGTATGGAGTTAAAAAAAGTAAATACTCAACAACAAAAATGGGATGAGAGACTGCGTTTCAGCGATGATGCAGCAGGGCAGCGACTTCACAAGAAAGCGCTTTGACCCTGTTGTGAGTAAAGATGTTGAATTTTGAAAAAAAAAAAAAAAAGCATTTGTAAGAGGCTACAACGGCCTTACATGAGAAGCAAGCCTCCTGACCTCTCAGCTCCATCTCTCTGCTCAATATTTGATGCCACAGCGTGTGAATTATGGATGGTGCTTATAGAAAATAATACAGTGTTCAACAACAGAAGAGGTGCACCGCTGCAAAGAGCCGTGAGGAGATAACAGGCGTTTTTGCAACACTGCCGGGGTCTGAACACAACAACAACAAATCACTAGCTACCAGTCGGAGCTACACGGGTGCAAAAAGGCCCAGTGAGCCGGCAGACGGGGAGTTTTCATAGGCTGAGGTCATTCTTTAGTTCAAAACCTTTTCATGCACTCCACCAGAAATTCATCTGCAGCTGGAAATCTGCCTGGCCTTGACTCATAGGCGCCTTTTTAAATTGATGTCATGGGAGTGTCTGTTTTTAATAGGTGTCGAGTCACCTTCACCGAGCGTGAGAGAAAGGGATCGGAAAAACGCATTACGCCTCACAATGAGAAGAAACCTGGACATGAATAGATACATGGGAAAAATAAGAGGTGAAAATGAGAAGCGCCAAACAGACGAGAGACACAAGTTAGGAAAAGGGGGCAATAACTCATCTGACTCGTACAAATTGAGGGCAAATGGCTACGAATTGCAGGTTCTTGCAGGTGAGTTTATATTTTCTTTGGGTGCGAAGAAAACCTGGAAAAATGGCATCATACAAGGAAGAAAAAAATACTACAGCTGATCCTTCTTTTTTCTTCTTTAATGCTGCCCTGCATACATTTAACATATGTTTTCTCATATGTTTTCATGTGTGGCTCAAAGTGGGCTGTTTCCAGGTGTTGGGGTCAATTTAGGTTCAAATAAGCCAATTAAAAATGTATCTGAAAGGAAGCTTCACTTTATTTGGACATAACTGACTAAACCCTGACTGTTACTACTAAGAACTTTTTAAACTGTGGAGGTTTTCAATGAGAAGTTCATGAAACTGCTAAATATATATTTATATATATATATATATATAAAAAGGGAGAAATGAGAGGGTGTATATAGACCTACAAACATAAAGTGCTTTCAATGAGGGACAAGCAGAGGAAATCATTTCGTTTAAGACGGGCCGAGGTAAAGTCTCACAGGAGGGCGAGCCATCGTAACACATGAAGGGAAACACGGAGCAAACACAAAATACAATTTTCAAGACACATAAACAACCCTTAAAAAGCTTCAAACTCAAGACAAGTTTCCACACGTGATGCTGCAGGTTCCTGCGTCTGAAGGATCCTGCAGACAGTAAACGTTCCCAGTGTGAAATGCATTGAGAGGTCTTGCGATTATAGATATGATCGGATGAAACAGTACATTTGATATCTGTCGTGGTGATGTTGCTGCAAATAATACTTTTTTTTTTTTTTTTTTTTTAAAGATGAAAAATCTAAATACTGGATGAAGCAGCTACGGCTCGTCATGTAAGTCCTAACTACACTGATAAAAACAGAACAACTCTGGGCTGAGTGTTTGGATGGAGACCAACAGGCTCCGTGATGAGCACAACAACTCTTTCATTTCACAATTTTGGTTCCTAAACACAAACTTCTTTCAAAACTCTTCTTTCTTTGAGTCTGATTTAGTACAGGAGTGTCTTTTAGACAATTACACAAAGGGAAAGTGTGACATCTGTGAGGATTGAAGAGTTAATCTGGGTTCAAAAGTAATTTCTCTTAGCCTGACCTTGACTTGCTGCAGTGATTGGAGGACACGAGTGTAGCGTCTCCAAAGCTTAATCCATAAACGCTTTGGCAGAGTCTAACCAGCTTTCTCACGCAACTATTGTTCTTCTTCGCATGTTCTTTTATATTAAACTATTGGATCTAGATATGTGATGTTTTTGCACCATTCGTCCAGATTCTACCACATATTATTTTATACACAAACATAAAGAATTTACAAAAACTACTGCTGGACACCAAACAGACTGATATTAAAATGCTACGATTCTTTTTTTTTTTTTTCAGTGTTTCTTCCATATTGTGATAGCACATTAACTAAAATCAAACATGGCCACTGGAAACGGGAATATGTACTGAAATGTGTACAAACTGCTCTTTTTGAAGTACCGCTGATTCAGACACTGATTGAGTCTGAACTATCCATGTCAAGTTTTTCTTTTTTTTCCTGAACAGTAAATGAAGGCCTGTATAGAGAGAAACCACACACACACAAACTCACTGGACAAAAGTGAAGAGTCACTTAAAACCACTGCGAAGAGAGTGGCAATAAAAACATCTGTCTGTCAGGGTTCACTCAACATACACACACGGCATTGTTGCAAAAAATTCACAAGTTTTTTTTTTTTTATGTGGGAGAGTGGTATCATCACTCTCTGTCACATCACGTCCTTTTCACCATTTTGTGTCAGTGTGCTAAACAGTGCTGTTACACAAAATGGTGCCACAAGGAAAGCCTCTTGGTCTTTTCCTTTTTCACATTTCTCTTGATCCGAGGTGCAGTCTGTCCCCCTTCTGCAGCCTCATCAGACACTCAAGAGTCAAAAAGGACAGCAGGGTGAGAAAAAGCTCTTACAAATACAACTCCGAGTCCCCTGGTGTCCTAAAATAGGGACATGTCACTTAAGAAACCGTCTTCTTCCCACCAAGATCTGACTCCTTCCTGTCCAGCCGCATGTACGGCTCAAAAGCAGAGGACCCGCAGCCGTAGGCGGATGTCAGTTCATGATGTGCGCCCCCGAGCAGAGGCATGGAGAAGCAGAGGGAGTGCGGTGGAGGAACGCCCAGCCGTGGTGAGGGCGGAGTGGCGCCCAGCGAGGGCAGCGACAGCCCAAAAGTCCCACCTGGTAGGGAGCTGGGAGGAGTGTTGCTGCTGATGCCAGGGGAGTTGGAGGAGCCTCCGCCAGGGCTGCCCAGCAGGGAGCCGTTTGCCGGGTGAGGAGGCCCAAGGAGAGGGTTTGGTGGCGGGACGGGGCCCGACAGGAGGCGCCCCTGCTCCAGGAGGCGCAGGATGTTGCAGGTGGCCAACGATTCGGACGAGGACGAGGAGCGTTTGTCTGAGTCCTTGGTGGTGTCCTTCTTCTGTTTGGTCCGTCGATTTTGGAACCACACCTTGACCTGCGGCGACACAACCAGGAAGAAAGATAAGATGATGACATATGTTCACATTTTCGTTTTCTTTTGTCACATGCAAATACTTTGTCAGTAAATTCAGAGGTGAAAGATATATATGTACTTTATGTCATTAAAAAGCCACATTTTATGCCACTTTTGTATATTTTGTGATTGTAGTGAACCTCAAAACAGAGTTCACTGATCTCCAACATGCAGAAACATGAACCTGACAGATCCTCCCTTGTTCCTATCCTGATGTTATGCCCTGCTTCCTTTACATGCACAAATATTGAAAGGCTCCACGCGTGTGTGACTGCCTTCTTTGTGACCTCGGGTTGATGCATGTCTATGTTGTAGCATGTTCTGTGCGCTCACGTTTGTGAGCAGTGAGAGCACGCAACACCTTAGCAGTAAAACCAGTCATACACGCAAAATCCGTGCCGAACAAGCAGAGATGCTGTAATCCCCTGGCACCAGCCATTGGATCAACTGTGTTGTTTTTCTCCGCACATTTGATCACAGTTGATCCCACTTTGCTTCCTCTCACACTTGATGGCTCTAACAGGCCAGAAATGTACATATGGGGAAGGGCAGAGACATCAGAGCCAAACAGCAGAGAGGAAATAATCACGCTAGAGACCCAGAAAGATATCATGGATATGAAAAAAACTGAAATGCAGCCTCAGGAAATGAAGAACAGATGAGACAAAGAATGAAAACCACAAATCAGATTTTATTGGCTGCAGAGAAAAAAATAGAAGGTGAAAAAACTCTCCACAAACTCATCATAATAGTGATCATTATCACCACCAACACCTGAATCTCACGGCAGCAAACGTTGGATTTGGACGTCACGGTCCATTACACCACAGCAGCAGATTGAGCAAAGCTTGGTGAACTCTTTCTATCCTTGTCCGCAATGGTTAATTGATGCACTGCAGCACAGCTTTAATGTATAGCGTGTGGAAACGTTGGGGCTGGGTGGGATGTTGATTGGAGGGCACAGTGAGGTCACAGGAGATCGCTGCACGGAGAGCCACCGCTGAGAGGAATCGCACACATGAAAAATGCATACGATCCTGACCGAGTTTCAGTTCGCTCCGTGTTTACCTACCGACTAACTACCCCTCACTAAGTGGCATGCAGGGTGCCGGGTAATTCAATGTCTTCAGCTTTTGTCATTGGTGAGACTTTAAATCAAATATTTTTGTGACACAAAGATCAAAGTTAATGATAAAAATGGAAAATTAGATCAGAAACAAGTTTGGTAAAGTTTTATGACCTATTCTTCCATTTCCTCGACCTGTGATGTTCCTTCAGATATAAGACAGGAATGCAATGACATAACTGCAGAATCACTAGTGATTGAGCAAAACTTATTATTCATTATCATTTTTACTGAGGAAAAAAGGAAGAATTCTTTGTTTAATTAGTGTGTTAATCTCCAATAAATGTCAGAAAGTATTGAACCTTAATGACCAACAGACGAAAAGCCAATGTTCAGTTTACAATGATCACTTCACATTGAGAAGCTGGAAAAAGAAAATGTTTGCTTCATAAATAGCTGTTCATTGAATATGAATTTAAATTCAATTGATTCAGCTATAATTTACAAGCTTAAACATTCTACCAGCAAATTAAAGCAGCCTCAATAATCTGCTTAATGTATCCTGGTGGCTGTTTTCCTCACATTTATCTATTTATTGTCCTCCAAGTTTCCTAATGCAGGAAGAAAAGTGTTGCTAAAGAGTTGGTGGAAGTGTGGAAGGCACTGGAAGCTGCAATCAAAGACAATCGAAAGTGTCCCACCACATAACAAAAACATTTATCTCTTTCTGTTTATCGTGTGTTGTGTATGGTGGTTATATAGAAAGTTATATGCACACACAACCCAATATCTGTCAACCTCAATTTTTTCCTAGAAATCCAAATCTAATCCCTGATAAGTGGGGATTGGAAGAAGATGACTTATAAGGAAACTCTCGTAACAGCAGAAACGTATAAGCCTGTAAACACTTGGTGGCTTAATGTAAAGTAAGACTATGTAACATCTCCTGAGCAGCAGCAGCAGCAGTCAGGGCGGCCTCTGTTACTACAAGTGGCAATTACAGGACGCTGCATTTAATTCTGCTGACAATGGGGCGACCACGGATCTGTCAAGTGCACCTATGCATTTTCTTTAGTTTCATTTGAAGCCATAGCCGCTGTGTGCTAGTTGCTAGTTGCTAACAGCTAGCGGTACTGACTAGCGTTAGGATGCACTGTGATCCACGTCATCAGTGCAGGGGCTACTAGTGGGTATCTTAGTTGTGTTGATAACGATATAATAACATACTGAATGGCTCATCAGGCGAGCTACATATCACCTACGTACGTACTCATTGAACTGGAGTTACAATCATTTCTCATGGGTGATTGTACCTGCTCAACTCAAGTTACATAATGTGAAAGAGGCGCCGTTTTCCCTACAAGTCAGCGAACCATCAAATGATTTTAAAGCTGTTATTTTAAGGTAAAATATCTGCATAATGTTGCTTTAATTTGAGTGAGTTTGAATTTGAATGAGTACATGTATAAAGTTTGGAAGAAGATACAATGCAAAAAGAGCAGGACTGCATCAGAAAACACATGAATTCATAGAGAAGTCATCCAAACTGCTTTGATAGTGGACCCTTGGGTGTTAAGATCCTTTGACAACAGTTGTAAATGGATAAAATAATTTAGGGTCCCAATTATGCATGATACAACCAAATCAATCAAACACAATGTGAGTTAGTTGCCGTGGTTTCATATCAACCTGCTCTTACACTTAACACTTTTTACAGTTATAACTAAATACTGAATTTGAGGAGAAAAGACCTAAAAAAAATAAAAGATAAAACCCTTCAAGCAGGATTTTTGCTTTGCAGGAGACTTTCACTTGAATTTGACTTGATTTAAGAAACAACACCCTCCCACCGAGCATCCTGGTGGCCTACGTGTTTAAGACGCTGAGCACAAAATTTCAGTGTCTCCACTTCAAGTCCAGCTGTGGATTTGTTACATGTCTTCCCTCACCTCCCACCTCCCACCTCTCAGTCCCCCGTTATTTACCATCAGCTCCCTACTGTACCCTTCAACAAATACCCCAAAATACTTTAAAAGCAGCATCCCTGAGCACCTTGTCGTCTGCTGGTTACGATATACATCCACCTTGAAGCAGAAACATCCCATTTATAGTTTCAAGGTGGATAATGATTGTCTAGACACATTTCAGCAGCAAATGTTTGAACATGAAGTTATGCTTTCTTTTAAGTTGTGGACAAAGAAAGTTGGGAGAAAGTGTCTAACAAAAGAAGCAGATTCACTGTGTTTGATGGAGTCTGCAGAACAATAATGGACGCTTCTCAATGAACACGTCCTTAAGAAACACTCACACACTCACACACTAACCCTTACAACCAACCCAACACATATAACAATGTAGCAGTGCCCATTAATATCAAAACCACATTGTGCAGAGAGGCTTGGACATTGCAACTGGTTTTGATGATCTGATTACTGAAGTTACTAGAAATGAGCCTCTGGTGCAAAATGACTCTTATTAAGTTTAAGCCTTTTTTGTCTTTATTTATGCAGATTAAACTTATTAAAACGTTTCAAACTTGTTACATTTTTAGAGAGAGATCTTAACTTCTGGGTAACTTTATCACCAGACAAAGAAAGAAAGTATTCAGTGATTCTGCATAAAACCAGATTTACATTCAATGTAGTTTTTAAAAATCTTTGCTTGTAGGTATGTCAATAAATAATAAGGGTAAAGATGGGGTGATGGGGTTACAGTTACAATTAATTAAAAAAAGAGTGAGTATTAGTTGCAGCTCTGTGATGGGGCGAAATCTGGTCTCTTGCATGAGAATATGACACTGATCCACCTCCTCGACCCCTGCACCATTATTCTCTACGCCTCACTACATAAAACATGCACTACTTAACTTTGGCATCCAGAGGTAATTCCCTTGGATCCTGTGCTGATGTTGGAGCAACTAAACCGAGTACAACAAATAAACACTCATCTAATGCTGGTTGCTGTGAGGCACTGGAATATATCAGGGCTCGGATGAAGAGCACCAGTTCACATCTTTTATTCAACTCTAGTCTGTAGCGTGTTAACACAGTCACCTTCATGCAGCTAGCATCAGTTACCTTACAGTACATCTCCTAAAACACCATTAGTCAGTCTGAGAAGGAGCCTAATTGAGTGTCATGAGTTAGAAGCCAAACCTCTGTGGTGACTGTGTGGAGGTGAAAAGGCCAAGCCAGAGGTTATCTACAGTGTCACTGCACTGTTAGGGTTAAGCAAAGCTCAACATGCAGCCGGGGCAAGTGAGATCATAGTTCTAGCTACTGACCACGATGCAAATAATGGGATAGGAGACGATCCCACAGCTCAGAGGGGAAATACTGATGCCAACGAGTCTTACAGCAAAGACCAGAAAGAGGCACAGAGGGAGATAAGAGGAGGAGATGGAGGGATAGAGGGAGGGAGGGATGACATGAGTGTGGGATGAGCCGCTAAAGTGATGTGTGTGTGTGTTGCCGCTTCTCCGTCTTCCTTGTTAGCTCACACACTGCCTCTCTAAGATCTCTCTCCTCATTGTACTCATGCGCCGCCACTTGCCAAAACACCCACATCCCATAAAAGGCTTTTACTACGGATGAAACTCCCAACCAATCGTTTCCCTTCATGCCCGTGCTGTGGGTGTGGCTGCTCACATCACAGCCCTCCTATCCATTGCGTTGGGAGGGGGGGAAAAAAAAAAAGCATGCTGGTGTTTTACAGGGATTTTATTAGAGAGGGAAAATGATGAGAGGAGAAGAAAACAAAGCTGCCTTTGGTACATCTACACTATTGGATGTAAATCCTTTTTAATGGGATCCAGGGTTCAAAGCTGGGGCAGAGATTACCAAGGGAGATCTGGATCTGGCCTGACCTGCATTTGCCCCGGCCTCGCCCTCTGCACCCCGCCCTGCCGCACTCAGGCCTAGCGTGGCAAGGCCGTGGCGAGGCCGGGGGCAAGGCCGGGGCAGGGTTAGAGCCCAGGTGAGGAGGGCAACACAGAGACTGGTGGAAATGTAGACGTGGTAAGTAATGAGCAAGATATCAACAGGAAGTTTAATTTATATAATGTCTTCACCTTATTAACTCCTATTATTACTATTAATGTGCGTTTTAGTGGGGTTTTTTTAAAGTCAAGCATCCATTAGATCATTACATCATTGAGAACAATCACAAATGTCCTTAATGACAAAGACACAGCTTCCATTAAAGGATAAGGCTGGTCCGTCTCTCAATACTTTCCGGGGCTCATTGGTTCCTACTAAAGATGGTGTCATGAATTTTAAAATGTTAAGTATCTTCCTTAAACATCTGGGCTCTGTAGTTTTAAGCAAATGTTACTTAAAACACACGTAATTTGTGCTTTTGTTCGGGGACTATTTTCAGCTGCGGATTAATCCACATTTGGTGCTTTAGTGGTATTTTCAGCAGCACAGTCATCAACTCTAAATAAACTACAGTGCCCACGCTGCAATGAAGGAACATGCCATGCAACACTGCTGCTTAATTATTATCATTTAAATTATGTTTATAGCTTTTGGACAACAATTGACTTCTATGGCACAGAGAAATAAGTTTGTTTGTTTTTCAAATAAATTCATTGTTGGTTTTGGTCTTTTTATTGGTTTTGTTAACAAAAAGAAAAATTAAGAATATCCCCAGACTTGCCTTTTAACACTGCAACTAAATTACTCAATTTTAACCTGAAGAACTTTTTACATATAACCAAAAATCCAAATGTTTGACTAGTAACACTTCAAGTTAAAAAAGGATATTGCAAAGCAGCAGGAGTGTCTATATAAAATAATATATAAGATATATACTGTACATATATGTAAGTATCTGCATAACTTTATATTTTCCCATTTTTTTCTTTCTTTTTCTTATTTCCTATAATATTTTTATTCTATTGTTATTTAAAATATTTCAATTTCAAATTTCATTTTGCTTTTAAATAATTACAATTAACCTGAACCTTAACGAGGGGCAAAAAAGGGTGCATGTGAATATTTTCCCTCTCTTTTTGCCTTTTTCTTACCCTTTTATTACTTTTGTGGTACTTTTCATCAGTGGTTCAGTTGTTTAAAGCATGCAAATTGTGTAAAATGCAACTAAAAAGTTGGTAACAAAACCTTTTTATAATAAGCACAGAATACAACATGCTAAAGTAGATTTTAATACGAACATGTGAGAAAAAAAACACACATGCACATCAAGAAATTGTGATTTAAGATAAGTAATTGAAGGTAAGTAAAGGGAATTACACAGATAACAGAAAAATGTTTAATTATTTGTATATTTAGAGGAAGAGTTCAGAAATATATCAGGATTCATGTAGCAATTAAACTGATACTATTGCTTACAGTTAAGTTTAAGTACTTTTTCATTACTTTTACATTTTTAAGTTCTCCATGGTTTGGCTTCTTTAAATATTTCTGGTATTTTAACATATTATCTTGCACTGAGCCTCCCCAGGTCTCACATCCAAATGCTGCTAAAGCTTTTTAAAATCTATTTTCGATTTATTACCAAAATGGTTTACCATAGTTTGTATTTAATTATGGTTTAATTCTGTCTGTATTTTTATTTCCATGTATGCAGCATTTTGTAGCCGTGGTTTTGTTGATGTAATAGAAATAAAAGGTTGTTTACTCACTTAATTGCTATCTGATGATTACAGGAGTCTACGTGTCTATTAGTGTCTCCAGAAAAGACAAAAACACATTTTAAACATTTAAAAATGAAAAAAAAATCTTGAATTGTTTCCCCACTTAATAATTATTCATAAAACTGACAATGCTGCACCTCCAGTTAAATAAACTGGCTTTTTATTTCACTGTTTATCATTTTAAATATCCCTCCCTGTTTTATGTCCCGCCCCACTACTATCTGCAAGTGGAAATAAGGAAGCAAGATGCTCTTTTTAAAAAAAATAAAAAATAAAAGGGAGCAGAAGAGGAAGAAAGAAGCAGCCAGAAATCATGAGTGCAGTGGGCACGAGACGGGTCATGAAAAGACAGAGGTGGGACACGAGGGGGCCGGACAACAAAAGGCGAGGTATAGGGCATGGAAATGAAAACGATGGGGGGGCAAACATACATATGCAGGGTGTCGTAAATTTACAAGGTCAGAGAGAGATGATCAGACTGGTACGCATGAATGCACAGGCCAGTCGGGCAGAGGTCAGCCAATCAGAGACCCGCTCTGTGATTCTAGACAGCTGCAAACAAAGCGACAGGCAAACTGGGCTAGAGGTAGAAAGGTTAAGCCAGATCAAGACCCAATGTACCGATAAACTGGGCATCTATATGTGTGTGTGTTCAATAAATCAGCTAAGCTCTGCCACGTCCCAACATGACACCAAGTCAACTTAAAGAGGAGAAGAAAAGGAAGAAAGAGGATGTGTGGTTTTTTTTTGTTTTTGTTTGTATACTCCACTGTTTGTCCTCGCTGTATTTCTAGTACTGTGTTTTAATCACTTTACATCCCAGCTTTACTGTGATGCAATAAAGCTGAAGTGAGCTAAGCTACGACAATGGAAAGCATTAACTAAAACATCTAAGTGATAAAACGGCACTCTCCTGCCTGCCTGACCGCATAATGCCCGTAATGCAAAGTGAAATGAAGGATTGTGACGGTAAAGTCTTTAAGAAGGACGCTTGGTGACCGTCTTTCACACTTTCCATGACCCTTCCAGCAGCTCGGTGCTCCCACTGTGACCCTGTTCAGACCCCCTTGATCCCAGGCATGTGATGAGCCGCAGCACACAATGAAAACCCTTTTACATGGAGATTGTACCAGGCGGACCAGTACGCTATTGAACTGTATGTAACGGACCAGTGGATACTCAACTATATGTAATGTAATGGACCAATGGCAACTGAGCTGTCTGTTCAAGCTGTACTGTCTGTGACGGACGAGTGGACAACCAAAAAAAGATCATCAGATTATATAAATGATACCAGCATCAATTATTCACAATTAAAACGATCAGCTTTTAGAATAAAAACTGTACAAATAATGGCCTACTGTTTTAAATCTGCAGTTTAGGAAGTTCATTTGGAGGATCAATAACTCTAAAGAAATGGGAACATTAAGCTCCGAAAACATGGGGTGGAAAAGGTTCAATTATTCGTCTAAAATCTGTTTTATTTTGTTGAATCCAATCACTGAGAAGTTTTTCAGCTTGTCAAAAACACATATTTGAACTATTTTTGGCTGTAGGTATTTGGATAAAACATGTTTACTCAGGCCAAATTTGTTCCAAAGTTTACTGAAGCATAACAATTTCTGCGTTAATTAACTCAGTAGTGATTTTAAAACTCTCACAAGTGTTTCGAAATTAAGAGAGACTCATTCTCCATCTTAAAAACTGGAGCAGTTTATCTCTCCTTATTAGATCAAACAATTCAATTACCATTTGAAAAAACCCTCCTAAAGATACTCCGTCACGTTTCTCTTTAGTGTTTGTTACTTACCTGCCTGTGTCACATTTTCAAGTTGCCATTATGAAGCAATAATAAAATAATCATACAAATAAAACATGACTTTCTTATATCTGGGTTAAATGAGACTAATCAGGTTCTTTGCAGATAGAAAATAAACTTTGGCATAAATACAACTTCTGAAATAATGGCAAAATAATATCATCTGACATCATCATTACAGTGACACCACGTATGTGTGCTGGATCAGTGTTCTTCCTGAGCTCCCTCCAGCTATTTCTCCTCCAGCTGAGAAAGCATTTTAGTCAAGAATTTAAAATGGACAAAATTGACATCAGCTTTTACGATTACGAAACCATAGATCAAAATGAGTCACTATCACTCCACTCCTCCATCCCTCCTCACTTTGAACGCCTGCTTGTGCAAACACATCTAGATTTGATATGAGCGTCCCCTGCAGCAAAAAAACACATGATATCTCCTCTTCCTCCTGCTGAACTCTTCATCCTGTGCACCTCCGCCGCCCTGACTACCATCTTCCTCCCTCCTCTTCCTCCCTCCCTCCCTCCTCGTCTCACCGCCTCCAACCTCACACTTCCAATCCGTCTTGTATCGTCTTACACTGTGCCCTTTTAACCTGTGGAGATTTCATCATCGCAAACATCACATTTTGTTTGACCTCTTGAACCTGGAAACCTCCCCAACCTGTCTGAATAAACCTGATCTGGTCCTCCGTCGCTGCAGCACATGTCCAGCCAGGTTCAGCCAGGGGTTAACCCCGTCTTATAGAATCGCTGGTAGATATGGCTGCCTAATCCTCCTTAGCACAAAAGCACTTGGGACTGTTATGAGGCAAATAGGAGTATGCACGCATATCCAAACTGAAGAGGGCCGGTACTGAGATGAAAGAGAGCAAATCACAAAATAAACAAATATCTCACAAACTGCACGTCTCCAACTTTCTCATCCCTCTCTCTCTCTCTCTCTCTCTCTCTCTGCCCCTTCCTTCCGTCCTCCGTCCATTCATCGCACTCTCCCCACCCGGGCGAACACCTCCAGGTTTAGAAAACAAACTGTTACCACCTCCCTTCACATACTGCCACACTAGTGAGCAACGTGCTGCACCAAGTCATTAAAACCTAGCAGGGGTTTGAATGTGGTTCATGACTTTGCTTGCGTGTCACCCAACAGTGACTTGAATCTCCTTCGGCAATAAAACAAAAAAGAAAAAGTGTTGGGTCTTTCTCACGCAGCCTCATGACGCCCAGTAACCCTGACGTAACCAACAATGACATTTATTTTTCCTTATCCAAACTGAGTTGTCATGTGCTTCACAGATTGTAAAGCTCTTTAAGGCAAATGTATGATATTGAACTTCATAAATAAAATGGACTTGCATAAACACACGGTGCGGACTCAGCGTTCCCTTCCCACTAGCAGGTGCCTGTAAGCTCCCACTCAGGTAATCCGCCTGATTAATTGCATTACACATTTGCCTGGTATATGACACAAAGTGGCTGCATGGATAACCTTTGACCACACTGACTCGTCTGGCAAGTTGGGGTCAGACGTGTGTGTGTGTGTGTGTGTGTGTGTGTGTGTGTTTGTGTGTGTGAATGTGTAAGTGTGTGTGAGTTAGAGAGAGAGAGAGGAAGGATGAATAAGAAACGTGAAAACCTCTTGTATCCAATCACTTGAAGGATTACATGGTCCTCCATATGCTTAGAAAATTACACCATCCTTAGCATCTCACAGATACACACAAACACACACACACGTATGTATGTACACACACACACACACACACACACACACACAAACACTTGACTCTGCCAGAAGCTGTCAATTCAATCCAAACAGTGATTGGGGTCAAAGGCAACTAAGACTTAATTGCTATTATGTTTTTTTCTGATTATCTAATCAACTGATTAGATAATCAGAGGCCTCACAGGTTTCTTTCCGACCATCACCGAGTCACGAAAGTTCCCGTTCCGAGGATGATGCTCACCGCAGAGTAAAAAGGAAAGAGTGACACGAACACGACAACACGAAGCCCAAACATTTCTACTGAAAGTGAAAGCACAAAGGCAGCGAGTGTGTGTCTGTCTGTCTCCCTTCCTATCTCTTTCTCTATTCTGAGTGTTTGGACAATCCCCGTACTGTGCGGCCGCCTCTCTGCTACATCTGCACGGCTATACGTCATGGCCGGGTCCTCTACGCCCCAGACAAGTGGCCAGACACCGTCTGTCTGGACCGTCATGGAGAACAATACAGACAACGAGGACATTCAGTGTATGCAGACACACACACACACATACTGTACATACAACTTGTCGTCTCCTCTATCATCAGCCTGCAGAGGGAAACAGAGATTGATGTGTAATTGGGGATCCAGTACAGGGTATATTTAGTTATAATGTTCTACAGTATGTGGCATTAAATAGAGTATTTCTGTTTTTACATTTCAGTTTTCTCTTCATACTGGCAGCTGTTTGCCTTATAATGATCAACCAATCTAAAAGTGTGTTTGTACTCACCACTAAAACACGGTATCATATTATTCAAATGTATTTATAACTAGTTGCACTATCAGGCGTAACTAGTTAACATGGAGATGATACACTTTTTTAGATTTCATAAGAGGTTACATAAAGGCCAGCAGGGTCTGGTCTTTCTAGGTTCTTTGGGGTGGGTCTCTGTGCCCAACCCTGACCTTTGACCTCCCTGTAACATCGTGGAGGGAGAGCAAAAAATACAAGACAGTGACATGTAATATTGTCTGAAGGGTTTTTTCAGCTTCCACTAAACTGTGCTTGAGGCTGTTTGGTATGGAGAAGTT
Source organism: Scomber japonicus (assembly GCF_027409825.1). Lineage (NCBI taxonomy): Eukaryota > Metazoa > Chordata > Actinopteri > Scombriformes > Scombridae > Scomber > Scomber japonicus. The sequence goes on along the minus strand of NC_070599.1, from coordinate 17,735,679 downwards.
GTCTGTCCGAGAGAAAAGACAGCGGCGCGGCGAGAGAGAGGAAGTGTGACACTGATCTCAGATGACTTGCACACCTGTCGTAGGGTAGTAGTCATATCAAGTGTGTGAGTACGCTAACCAAACATGTTTTCAACAGCTATATTAGTAAAGATCACTGCTGCACTGGCTGTCCTGACATGTGTCCCTGCAGGCTACAGTACGCTCTCTTTATATAAACTTTATTTGGCACTTTTCTTTGACTGTCAGCCCAAAAACATCAAAACAACTGTGAACCAGGAACATTTATATATGTATCTAAGTTCAGCAGTTGCTCAAAATCTTGATTTCAGACAATAAACTAGCACGAATTTCAACTAGTGTTCCTGTTATCTTTCATTTCTAAAGGGTGAGATCACAGCAACACCTTCACAGACACATTGTGGAGCTGCTGATCGTCTCCTCGTCCTCTTGGAAATATTTCTACACTTTGACCTGACAGCAAACTAAACAAAACCAAAAAAAGAGCCACACTATGTTCACAGGGATGAAAATGAAAGTGTCTTAGAGCCCTCTATCCGTGTTTTAAAGCTCTCCACGGGAGCTCGACTCTGTGTGAGCACAAACCCTTGAGCCCCAACATGAAACCGGCTCAAATGAAACTCAATCACATGGAAAACAGTCACACACACACACACACACACACACCGTACATTCAAATACGAACACTAAATCTCTACAGTAGCAGGATCTCGATTTTAAACTCATGGGAAGTAAAGTCAGATGCAACACGAAGGCTAAAAGCACACATGCAAACAGCAAAGTTGAACCACTTTGTGAAATCTGTGTGTGTGTGTGTGTGTGTGTGTGTGTGTATGTGTATGTGTGTCTGTGTGTGTGTGTTTACATGCATAATCACAACCACATCTAATATTTAGCTATTTTAATTGTGTTTGCTCATTAAAATCACAATCATACACAGCTTTTTTTTAAACCACCAAACACCCCTAAAATGTGCAAAAATCCAAATCACTAAATGTTTCCTTCCTAATTAAATACAAAGCATTCCTCCACCCATCGTCCTACAACAACTCTGGTGTTTTATATACCCCAGAAAATCCTGTTATAAAAATAAAATCACTAAATATACCCCAAAAATCGTGTTTCATCGTGTCTTTAAAACGATGAATAAAGGGGTAAGACGTGCAAATATTTTCACACATCTGTGCATTCAGCCAGCTTTACATTAAAGATTAACCATCAGGACCATTACTGAGCTCTCTCTCCCATTTGCTGCAGGATTAAACCAGTTTAAAGCAGACCAGAGACCATTAAATCCATAGCTTCTCCATGGAAGGGCTGCAAACAACAATGGACTGATACAATGGTGATGTACGAGTCAGCTGCACTCAACTGGCAGCGCTGTGGAAGAGTTTAAAGTGACCGCTGCAAAAGCACTGGAGTCCTGAAACCTCACACGGCTAAACCGGCTGGAACGAGCAGGACAAGGCGGAGAGCGTGAAGAGTTTTGGTCTTTTTCTTATCCAAAAAAAAAAAAAAAGCTTGTAGAAATAAGCTTGGTGCATTTTTAATCTGAGGATTTGAATTAAAAAGCCTACAGAATGCTCATATAATAACTTTGAGAGAGTCTAACAAAGCCAAAAAGATCTTTAGATGAAAAAGTAAATCTGAATCTGACAGACTTTTTTTTCCAGTTATGAGACATGAAACAGTCTTTAAAAATAATGCTCCTCATTTACATACAGAGACCACCAAAACATACCTTCACACAAAACACTGAAGTCTGCTCAGTAAACTGATGATGAAGATGACTGAAATGAACTGAAATGAATGTGTGTGTGTGTGTGTGTGTGTGTGTGTGTGTGTGTGTGTGTGTGTGTGTGTGTGTGTGTGTGTGTGTGCTTGAGAGATGCTCCCACCCACACACCACACTGCCCCCCCCCCTCCTGCTATGTTACACTGTAGCTGGGAGCCACCTGCCGGGATGAAGGGAGAGCTCTGACGGAGTAATGGATTACTATGGTAACGCGTTACTGCCCACCCCTCATATTACTGCAGTTACTAAAAGACGTCAATTAACAGCCAGTAAAACATCACAGTGAAGCTGAAATATCCACAAACGCACTCAGTGAACTAAATAACGGGACTGTGAGTGTAACTTTGGTGAAAGGAGGCATTTTTCTTCCCGCAGGTGGATCAGCTTCTTTAATTATTTCGTATTTTGAGCATTTACGGACATTAATGTTGGATATGAACACTGCCTGGTTTAAATGTACGCATTTAGGATTTTTAAAGGATCAAACGGGACTTTACGGGACGGAAGTTTTTTTGGAGAAGAAATTGCGCACAATAATGAGTGTTTCAGAAGGCTAATGTCAGTCTGAGTCCATGTTTGAGCTTTTTTAAGACGAAAAGATACATAAAACGCAAGTCAGAGTAGAGATAAGATTTTTTTTAAATACTTAAAACATCTTTCAGGGTCTGTGTTTAATTCTGTGCATTTAGGCGAGGCACTTTCGACACATTTGAGTAGAATAATGTAAATAATTAATCAGATTACAAGCTAGTGATCCTGCTGTGGAAATTACTCCAGTTAACTATTAACATTAAAATCCAACGTAAAGATAAATTAATTCTTGAATAGTCAAAACTTTTTCATAGTTTGGAGATCGGAGCACTTTTTTGCATTTTGCGTCCGTGCGTTTGTGTGTGTGTGTGTGTGTGTGTGTGTGTGTGTGTGTGTGTGTGTTTCCAAAGTCTGCTGCCTCATTGCGTGATCAGTTTGAATACCTGACCAAACTAATTGGAGTTACACTATGGGTCAATGACCAAATCCCCAAACATTGTTAAAAAACACTTAACGATCCAACCTCCCATATTAGTGTAATTATTATTTCTGTTTTAGTCACAGATAAAGAGCCCTGTCATGTTTATAAAAGTTTAATTAAAGTTTAATGTATGTTTCTTAACGCACTAGTTTGCAATTAAAAATGAAAAGTTTCTGTTAGAAGTTTAGTTGAGCTTTTGTGCAACGAAAAGTCAAACTTGGCCGTGTTTAGTTGATATTAACCTAAAAATAAAAGCGACAGGTTTATATAAAGCGCCTTAGAGTGGCGGACAAAACTTTATTTTACAGAAATTAAAATTTGAAAACATTTCAGCAGAATAAATTTTGATTTAATATAATTTCTGAATATCTTTTTTTTAATAGCCTAGAGGCTTTTGTGCTCAAAACCAAAACTTCATACACTGATTTAGCCAACATTTAGTTCTAGATAGATAGATAGATAGATAGATAGATAGATAGATAGATAGATAGATAGATAGATAGATAGATAGATAGATAGATAGATAGATAGATAGAAACGCTGTTTGCTTTATTAGAGCTGCTTTTAAACCCTGCGTTTTTTGATGTGAACCTGAAAATCACATTACTGTCAGAAAACCCTAAAAACAACCCAACCTTGAGACGCGCAACAAAAACACCAAACAAACACCATTTATCACCTGAAAACCAGAAAAACAGCCAAAATAACTCGAGCAAAAAAGGACCTAAAAGTCTGAGAGCCTCCAGCTTCCTTTTGTTAACTCGCATGATTAGCCTTGAATGGTACATTTGCTTAAAAACATGCAAAAGCCACAAATAGAAAGCAGATAATAATAATAAAAGAGGGGGGAAACTCCGCTAATGCCAACTAAAAGCCTTTCGATCATTCTTAAAAGCTGCTTCAATAGCACAACGCATTAAGACATTTCAATGCAATGGGTTTAATATTTCACACCATTACTGAGGAGACTTCTTATTATTTACATTTTGTTCTCTGTTGAAGGTCAGGCTGTTTTCAGGCGGCTTCATTCAGTCAATCCTCTGCTGCCCGGCTTCTCCTCAGCAGCAGCAGGAAGCCGAGGCCCTCCCATTAACACCCCTAGTGTCAGCACTAATGAGGAACACAGTGGCTCTGTGTTCCCAAAAACTACACACACACACACACACACACACACACACACACACACACACACACACACACACACACACACACACACACACACACACACACACACACACACACACACACACACACACACACTAGATGTTACTACTCTTCAGCCCACAGCGATGATGCGTAAAGTTCCTGTTTGAGGTTTTTTTCCATTTTCAACAAGTTGTTTTTACACAAGTGGAGATTAATTCTGCTGCTTGTCTAAATTTAAAATAAATATGCTAGATTTCAGGTTTAATCACTCCTTACTTTTATTTTTACACTGCTTTAAATGGTCGTATTTGTTCTTTTCAGGGGTTCGTTATGAAGTATGTGATGGTAGTAGTCTTACACTTTTTGTACCGTTTTGGACACATATTATTTTATCATGCTGTCAATGAATTGCTCTACTTTTTCTTTTTTTTCTTTTTCTGAAACATGTTGTCCACATGTAGCCACTTTGCTTGTGGGTTACTTGGTCAGTGCGCACACATGCACACACACAAAAGCTTTTTTTTTTTTTTTTTTTTGCTCTTGACTTAAATTACTTTTTGAACACCCCTGCAGTAAAGTGCACTGGTGATTAAAAAAAGAAAGGAAAAAAAGCTGTTTCCGGTTTTCAGAGGAATCTAAAGCTCTACTTTAGCTCAAGGATTCGCCCTCGAAGGCCTATTCAGTACACAATCTTGGATTGGACGCTAAGTTTTAATGATTTTTTACAAGCATGGTCGCCTAACAATGAATCAAAAATGTTAAAGATGGAGCACAAACGATATAAATCTACAATAGGTTTAATACATTGCTATTTATTATATTGCTGAAGGCCTGCACACCTAAACTATGAAGCTATATTATGAGAGTAAACTAAAAGTGGGCCTGAAACATTCAAATAATAACTAGTGTGCACACATTCCCACCATTGTGTGTGTGTGTGTGTGTGTGTGTGTGTGTGTGTGTGTGTGTGTGTGTGTGTCGATGATGATGACGGCCATGATGGACACGGAGGGGTTGGGCTCTTGGCGCTGCAGGATGAATGAAACGCGCTGAGGTGTCAATGAACGACTGTGATACTGAACAACTGTAACATCATGAAAACACACAGCTGCTAACAGCTCGTTGAAATAAATAGGACTAAGGATTTATGTAGCCTAACAGACGGGGTTTTATTTAAATTAATATTATTACCTTTGAGTGTAGGTGGCCTCTAAACTAAATTAAGATGCACAACAGTTGTGTTTTTTCCTTCTCTGAAGAGTTCAGATTATGAACGAAATGGAACAAAGAGACGAAATTAGTGTGTTCTGCGTCCTGTAGGCCTACACTGTAATCTCGTTTTATTTCAATGGGCCCTTAATAACAACGAAACTACCTTTCTGAAATGTATCATGAGAGATTTCGGTTCAGGCTGTTTGTGTGTTTGCCTGAAATAAATAGTTTGCTTTTAAATTGTGTTTCTAATAATATTTCCTTTTGTAAATGTGTCTTAAACAAAATGTTTAAATGGAGCAAAATGAGCTGTATCAATAAACTGACTAATCACGCAGATGTGGCCCTCACTCTAGTTTTAAGGCTTACTTGAGGCCGTTTTATAAAGGCTCACTTTAGGCCACTATTCATTGTCTCATAACCCTCGGGGCCTATTTTTGGATGATTATTTTATAATGTGCTTATTTAGTATTAGTTTCTGTTCCCACCTATGTGGACTGGACTTTTAACTAAAAAAACATGCCCGTACCACCAGGCTGTGATTGACAGGTAGGATAGGCCTGTGTTTTGGGCGGGGGGTGGTGTGGCGCTCCTGGCATCTGATTGGCTGAGAAGCCAATTAATGGCTCCAAACGCACCTGTGGCCAAATCATTTTAAATATACATCTAAAGCTAAATAAAAGCACCTACTCTAGCACAGAAAATAATTATATAGAACACATTATGTGCTCCTAAATTATTATCAAAATATCCTATGTTGGCCTATAAAGGCCTATGTTGCCTAGCAACTGTGGTGCTAGCCTAATAGCTAAATTCTTTGGTGGAAGATTTCTTTTGTCTGTTAGTTGTTTAAAATATTTATGAATATTTGTTTTTTTGTTTCGTTATTTTGGATTTATTTTATGTTTTTCCCCCAGCAGAAAGTGTCGGTGTAGTTTTGGGCCTACCTGCGTTTCGGAGAGATTCAGCTGCCTCGCGAGCTCAGTGCGCTCGCGCCCAACGACGTACTGGCACCGCTGAAACTCGAGCTCCAGTCGATACAGCTGCTCTGCCGTGAAGGAGGTCCGCGTGCGTTTGGGCCGGTCCAGGTCGAGCCCCTTTGGCAGGACGATCTCCCGGATGGTGCCTTTGGCGTCTGTCCAGAAACAAAAAAACAACAAACATTAAATCTCAGAGAAAGGGGAACAGACTCATATATTTTTGCCCCAAAATGGAGAAAAGTCTGGAAAGTCATCAAGGAAGAAATGGAGAATATTTTAGGAACTGACCCACTACTCTTCTTATTGGACAAAGCACCTGAACCCCGGTTTACCACTGATCAGCGCTATATAATGCACACTGTGTTGATGATTGCAAGAAAAAATATTATTATTAACTGGATGAAGCCTAACCCTCCTAAAAGACTTGTCTGTGTGATGGAACACATGACTGCCCTCCTACAGCTAAAAATACCTCTATTTATGAGGAGATGGACACCTGTTATCCTCTACCTTGGTTAATATATTCATTCTCTAGGCCTATAGGTATTGTGTCTATTTTGACCCTATGCAGCGTTATGTTATTTGTATATAGTCTACATATGTGTGGATTTTGTGGATTTTCTGTACTATTAAAACTGCCTGTTAATGTGTAGGGATGGGAAACTGGAACCAGAAGTTAAATACTGTTATTATTATTCACGTCTGGCTCAACTAAACCCTCAATTGAACCACTTCTCAGCAGTTTAAGGCTGCAAAAAGTCGTTAAAATCACCTTCCTATAGGCTGCAATGAATCACTTCCCACAAGGTGCCAGACTGATGTAATATTTAGAAGCAGGACTATTGGCTAATGGATGGTTGCGCGCCTGAGCGTCTGTGAGACAAACAAGCTTCATGTTGAGCGTTATTTTTAACATAAGGAGAGTTTATATAGGAAAACGTGTAGGCTATTAACACTATTGTCACTACTATATGTGGAAAATGACATATTTAAAAGGTCTGTTCATGTTTTAGTGGCAGTCTGCGTGTCTATTAAAAGGCCTCAAGGTATCATGGTCTACAGTCAATCCCTTAACAGTCCTATCTTTACTTTATTAGGCTAAACATTTGTGCAAAATAACATTTGAACTAGTGTGTTATAATCCGCTTCCATAACTCCTAAATTGCGCACGCACTGCCTCTGCGTAATGTTAGTCCACGTGATCATGTGACAGGCTAGGTTCAGTTTAAGTGCTTAAAGGAAACGCGTCGTGTATTCTTAATGTATGAAACTCACATTAAAGTCGATTAAACAAAGCAGAGCAGGTAGAAGACTTTAACTGAAGCTTAAATTTGACACGTTGATCCACATAAAGTATTAAAATAAATATTTAATTGTTCATTTTTGCATTTTCTTCAACGCTGTTTGAAGCAGAGCAGTGAATCTGGGATATTTAGTGTGTTTCAATGAGTCCAAATAGCTCATCAGAAGCTTCTCTATCGAGGCTGTTTCTATTCCAACTAATACGACTTTGCGTCTTTATCCATCCACAACAACAACACGGCGTGTGTTTGGGCTCCTGAAACAAGCTGCTGTTATAAACAGGCTACTTGGCCCTTCTTTCATTTTAGTGAGGCCCGTTTGGCTCCAGGTTACTGCTGTTATTGTGCATTTATTTTATTTGTGTTATATTCTCCTCCCTGTGGCCTCCAGAACTGATCAGGTGAAGAATTGGCTGCTTGTGGTTTCCAAAGCTTGCAAAATGAATTATCAAACTACGTTAAAAAAATAAATAAATAAATAAAAACATTTGGGAATTCAAACACAATGTTAAAGTAAATAAAAATATTAGTGAAGGTGTGTCATTACACCCCGCCCTGTATCCAGAAGCCAAACCTAATATTCTCAATATATTCCTAAAAAATAATAAAAATAGATAAAACCACGATGTGTTGGTTTAATTTGGCTGCAGTCCACATATGGAGGTTACTAAATCATTTCTTCCCACACTGATATTTTTTTATACCTATAATATCAATGGTCTAAAAAAAAAAAAAAAAAAAAAAAAATAGGCTACCTGAATATTTATTCGTATTTATCACATTGAATAGAGGCGCAGGTCAGACAAGATCTGCTCTTTGTCCGGGGTTTCCACTCATGAAATATGCAATCCGTTAAAATATGAAGATCCCTGAATTAAATATGAAACAAAACTGATTGAACCGCAGTTGTTTCTATAGGAAGGTTTCCGGTTGGAGCAAAAACTGAGGTGAGATATATTTTCTTTAAGCTAAAGTGTCTCTTTTTCAAGTTGCGTCACCACTTATAATAAACAACTTGAATATAAACGCGAGGTAAAGAAAAGGTCAATAAAACATGAATGGGCTTAGAAAATACCGTGCGTAAAAGAAAACTGTGAAATTAAAAACACTTAATAAAACAAATTTGACCACTTAGGCTCACTGCACACTCTCCTCTGTATTTAATTGTTCAATCACCATATAAAAAGACATTTCTACAGAAGTGTTTGGTTAACCTACAGGCCTCGAGCCACATAAAGAAACACTGAAACATGCCTGCGAGCGTCTCCATCTTTACGCACGTAGAACAACTTCGCGTAACGTCTCACCAAGCAAGCATAAGATCCTGCGCCAAAACAAGCTTTAAACCTTCACTAATAGAGCAAACACACAGGAAGCATACAGTTACAACTTTCTCGGAGGGCAAAAAACAAAAAACAAAAGCTCAGTCTGTGATGGAAACATTTGCAAGCAGAGGAGCACACAGCAGCTGTGAGCAGACCTGCTGACCTCTGGCTGACCCCGGCCTCTCTGCGGCAAACCAGAGCATCCAGACTCTGCTTCAAAAAACAAATAGTGACACTGCAGGCTTTGCTCAGCGCGGATCTCACATCTCTCTCTCTCTCTCTCTCTTTCCCTCCCTCTCTCTCTCTCTCTCTTTCCCTCTCTCTCTCCTTCTAGAGGCCACTTCCTTCTTTAACCGTGAACCAGCGAGGGGTGCAGCACAAGAGCGACCACTCATAGGGGACAACGTGGGCCTACTAACAATTTTTAGCTCATATAAAAAGAAAAAATAGTAGAGTTTCAAATGTTGGGTTGGTTAAAAAATTACGCACACCAGAGTAAATGATATAAAACGCTGGCTGAGTAATAACAACAGTGGCTTACTAATAATCAACACACCAAAAAATGACAATTTTCTATTTATCCCTTCATGTAGCAACTTCTACTAGAGCTGATCTAGAGCCTGAATAAAGAAGCTGTTGTATATATTTTCACTCTGTCTCTCCACACATTTCTCCTCGTATTTCTCCTCTTATGTATCGCATCGTTTTCTATGTAAAAATCGGTCACTGTAATATATTAATTTTACATTTCCCTGTAGCTAAACGAGCTGCTGCTGCTACTCGAGCCATGACGGCTTCACGTTCAATAGGAAATAAAAGTAACCAGCCAACATCCGCCTGTAACCGACCAGTGATAGGCCGACATATTGATTCAGTTCACTGAGGAAGCATTTAGACTATTTAGATTTACTCACTGCAAAAAAAATATGTTACAAAAAAAATCACCTGAGACTTAATCTTGTGTTTTTCTTAACGGACTTTGTGTGAATGAACGTGAACCGAGCAAGCTGCTGTTGTGTTTTGTTCTTGGAAAGCATTTCTAACAGCCTGAAGGAAATTCAGTGAGTCACACCGAAAATTCTTCCCCCCAAAAAATATATATTCTAAATTTTTATATTGTCTCACTTTGGGTTAATGAAATGTCTACGTGCTGAAATAATAACTATAAATGTGCCAAGTGGAAATAAACTTAACTAAGCTACTGCTGCTGCTCACACATAGAAACATGTGTCTTTGTATTTTATAGCTTCTGTTTCCCTGCAGACATTTCACACACATTCTGCACAGTTTAATATCTAATAATTTAATCTGCAAGCATAAATTAAACAAACAATTTAAGCTAGCTAATTTAACTAAAGCAGCTTATATTCATATAGATTTTTTTTTAAATAAATACAAAAAAAATGACAGATTATTTCAGGATGGCTGCAGTGATTTTATCTTGATTTTTCTTTATTTAAAGTCTCATTGAGAAAGTGTTGGTCTCCAGCAGGAGGGCGTGGACTCTCAGGGGGTTATTGAATTAAATATTATTCTGTTGTTCATTAACATAACGTTGGCACACAAAGACAATCAGCCACTGACAACTAAACCCGAGCTTGTAAGTGTAAAGCAGAGGTGATGATGATATATTTCAGCTCCTTTTGTTTTTAAATAAGGTGAGACAACAAGCCTCGAGGGGTGAATTTCAACCTGATTATTCTTCACTTTTCTCTCCAGACTATTTTTCTTTGTTTTCATTTCTTTCTCAGTTCTGGTTTCAAACAATCAGCCACAGAGATGTGTTTACGACAAATACATTACAGGTATGAAAAGAGAGATAATATTAATAAAATAGCGATTTATCTTTTTATTACAATGAATTTATTTTATTTTAAAACCACTATTGTCAAACAACAAAGGTTACCCATAATTGATACAGAGCCTCACAATAATCTGCTCAGAATCAAACTTCAATGTTATTTTTTTATTAAGAATATTTTTTTCAAAGGTGTGGTCTGATGTCACAAACATTTAGCTATTACGGAAGTGAAAGTAGCCTATTGTTGCAGAAGCTTTTTGTAGTGCATCTAAATCCAGAGGTGTTGTATTGTTCACGGTCCAAGTCATGTTTGGGAGCAAGAGTCCAAGTTTGACAGTTTTAAGCCTTCAGTGTAAGTGAACTTTTAGTACTGTTATATTTTGGAGCTACATTTTAAGATTTTTTTTTTAATGGAAGCAGCAACAACAAACCCACATGCAGAGATTGAGTTGCACATTTAAAGTATTCTTCTATTGCCTAAACTGTATATATAAGGATAAAAGTGTCTGTGCTGAACCCAATGATTGGATTATTATTACTCTACATTCAATAATTGGGAAAACTGTGGATAAAATAATAGTTAACTCAAAATATCCTCTAATATCCTGACAGCTGTCATTGATTCCAACTTTGAGAATTACTCTTTTACGCACGGAATAAATCTAATTTGTTACATTTTGGACCACTTACCCCTTACTAATATCCTTCGACAGTAGTCAGGGTCCACTCCCAAAAGTTTGTCGTGACCGTCTTCGCTGGAGGACGTCGGTGTGGACGCTGATGTCCCCGGAGTGTCGGTGGAGCTCTGAACCGGGGACCGGCTCCCTATCTCGGCGCGGCACTTTGCCTCCATCCGGTCCGGACACAGCGGGTTGGGTCCACAGCGGTGGTTCCCATCGCCCATAGTCGTAGCCTGATCAAACATCTACAAGTTAGTTACAATCTCTAAGATTATCTCTCCCTCCTTCTGTCGCTGCTGCTCAATCTCGTCTTTCTACTGTCTTCTCCTCTTTGTAAATGTTCTCCAAAGACGATGAGAGCATGCCCTCCTTCTCCCTCTTTACAAAAAAATAAAAAATAAAAAGTAGATCCAGTTACAAAGGAGCCATGCAGTCCTGCAGCGGTACCGAGGTGAGCTTCAGGTGTCCCGGCATGACGCACGGTCCGGAGTCCAAACCAAACCAGGCAAGGTGGAGTCGGGCTTAAGGAGGAAAACTCGGGCTCCTATTCTAACTAATGTAGCCAGGAGGTGCAGGAGGGATACATGGTGCAGCCTGCAAGGTACAAGGGGGAAGCCAGATCTATGGAGGAGCGGGGAGGTGCCACAAACACACGCACACACACTGCTCACCCACGTAGAAGTAAGCGGTCACAGTTCACCAGTGCACCAGCTCAGGGTGCAAAGTTTCTCCTGGTTTCTCCACAAAAAAAAAAAAGCGACAGCCTGTTACTTCACCCCCAGCTCAGCTCGACTGTTCCGGCGGATCCTTGATTGCATGTTGCTGGTGGTGAGATGGCCACATAAGAAGAGAGAGGAAGGGGGGGTGGGGTAAGGGGGGGTGCGGTGGTCTTCTGCTTTTTTTTTCTTCTTTTGGAGAGCGCACAAGAAAAGATGTCTGTGTTGAAAACCTTCAGTAGGGGGGCTGTCAGGAAATGAGAAATGGTCACATATGCTGACAAATAAAGTCTGTTCAGGGTTTTTTTTTTTTGTTATAATTTGGTTTGCAGCTGAAACATCACGTCTGCGCGGGGCTGGCTGATCCACCCTGCCTGCACTATCAGAGGAGGAGATGGTAGTGTGTGGATAATATTTGTGGTGACACGGTACACTTTACAGAGGCAGGAACAAGAGACGTCACTTCCTGTCCACGCAGGGTAGCAGCCGATTGGTCAACTCCGAGGGCACGTTTTGACAAGAGGATGAACGGCGCTGCAGACCGGGATCAGGCGTGGAGATATGAGACGATAGTTGTGTGAGCGCTATTCCTTCTTCTGGAAAAAGCCAAATTCAGAGCGCTGCCTGGGCTTCCCCGCAGCTCTGCTCCAGAAAACAGTGTGAGAGCAACAACTAAACAAAAAAAAAACGCGGGACAGTGTAGTTTTCCAGGAGGCATGAAGCACATCTGACCCAGTAAGGTAAAAAAAAAAACAAAAAAAAACAACATTAAAATGCATCACATTTATTTCCCTTTTAAACCACACACACACACACACACACACACACACACACACACACACACACACACACACACACACACACACACACACACTTGTATATGAAAGCCAATATAACTTTTATTAAACATTGATGATCATGTCAGTAAGTCTGATATGATGAAAGTTGCTTTTACGCAGATGTTGCAGTCACTTTTAAATGTTTAGATATATTTTTCTATATTTAATCTTCATTAAAATGTCTAATAAACTCCACTTTTTTTACTTTTAGCCGCGTACCTTTACAATTGCGAGAGAACTGCATCAACTTTGAAGCAGTTTCAAGCGAATTGGTGCTTTTTGGGGGGGTATTAAAATGAAACCTGCTATGACTTTCCTCGCTCTTGCCCTAAAGAGCAATGAAACCTTAACATGTTGAGTTTGGATTGCAGTAGCGAGTGTCTGCTATTTCAGAAGCTCATTTTAACCTGTTGAAAAATGTGCTTATCAAGTTTTTTTTTTTTTTTTTTTTTTTTTTTTTTGCCATGAAAAAGGTCAAATCCAAAGATTATCAGCACTAAATATAAGCTCAGTGTGAGAATGCAATATCCGCCTTCATATTTCATTGGTGGAGCCCATATTACATGCTCAAATACATAAGGTGGACACAGCAACAGCAACAGCGACACATGCACAATATAATACCATGCAATCAAATCCAACAGCAGCACAGAGCCACAAACTGAGCATTTATCAAAACTGAACCAGTTTGCACACAAAAGTTATGAGATTTAACAGGTGTTTCAGTTATTTTGTCCACCCCCCCTTCTCCTTCTCTCTCTGTCTGTCTCTCTATGTCTTTCCACGCAGCATTGCCTCAAGTCTTGTTTTATGAAATGGCAGCCGAGCTACACTCCTAGAACAACAACTAAAACCCTCACTATAAAATAAGCGTTTAACACATAATCTGTGACGAGAAGTGAGTCATTTAAAAAAAAAGAAAAAAAGAGGACAAAGAGAGGTCACCATTTGTTCTGTGATGAAGATTAAACAGCTTGTTCACTGTTATTTACTGTATACATGCAGCAGCAGAGACATCTTTATAACACACACACACACACACACACACACACACACACACACACACACACACACACACACACACACACACACACACACACACACACACACCTCTCCATTTTCTACTACCGGCTTGAAGTTGACGGTGTAGTGTAGTTTGTTGTGATTGTGAGACAATTTTGGACTGAAACACTCGGGTGGAATCTCCTCTTTACAGGTGAAACATCTTTGTGGAAAAACACATTTCTAGTGGGGATTATATAATTATAGTTTTGCTATGTGTGTATGTGTGTTTCTTCTTCTTATATATTTTTTTTCTTATCCAAGGCCGTAATTACTGCACACAACCACGGGTCGTTACTCCTTTCAGCTGGCCTAATCTCACAGAGGATGAATAGAAACTGTCAATCAGACGTTGCACTCAGCAGCGAGACAAGAGGGGACTGATTGCTACTGCTGTGCTGCAACACACACACACACACACACACACACACACACACACACACACACACACTTTTCCTCCTTCTTCCTCCTTCTCTTCAATGTTTTCACCCTGTCTGCTGCCTTTACTGATGCACACAGCTAACCCCCCCCCCCCAAAAAAAGCAGATTTCTTTCTTTTTCTTTCACCACGTTAAACTTTTTTTTTTCTCGAAAACTGCTCCTAATTTGATTTCAATCTCTGTTAGGAAAGTTAGTTTGTGTCATTTTGGTGACATTTATAATATTTTAACAGCCCCCCCCTCCCCCCCCAACCCCCTCGGAGGATTTCTTCTTATTTATTTATTTATTTGGCTGTTGCTTTCTGCTGTCAAATGTGTTTGCTGCACTGAATGACACTTGTGGAAATCAGCACTTAAAAGCAAATACAGACAGACTAAAATGGGCAGATTTCATAAAACTGATAGATAGATAGATAGATAGATAGATAGATAGATAGATAGATAGATAGATAGATAGATAGATAGATAGATAGATAGATAGATAGATAGATAGATAGATAGATACTTTATACTAACTTTTTGACTCCACTATACTCCACATATATAACATTTATTCAACCCCTACAGTGCTTTTTGTACTTTTACATTTACAATTCTACATTTATATATTTATAAAAAACGTAGGTAAACTTTGCTTCACCTCGTGCAGCTGCATCATTAAAATGCTGCGTATAAGTTAATGCATCAATAACCGCAATTACAATAACTACATGTTAAAGACTCTGAAATAGGCCATTCTGCATGAGGAATAGTTTTAATACTTTAATTTGTTCATAATACCTTTATTAAGAGCAACGTTTTGAATGCAGGATACTCGTGGAGCAACTTTAACTTCATTAAATGAACTTTTAACACCTCAGTCAATCAACTATGTATATCAGTCATCGGCTGTTGTGGCGATCTGTAAAACGGAGCCATTCATTTTAATATTGCACATTTATTACTCTTCATTAATTATCATTAACCTTCACATACTGTTCACCCTCTGACCCTTCACACTATGGCCTCATAATTCATCTGTAACGCCAATTTTCATTCATAAATAACCACCTAATAAATGATGTGATTAATCTGTAATGAAGCTTTTACAAGACATTATTTAACAAATCACGACATAGATATTATGGTTCAATGTTACCTTAAACAGGAGGGTATAACACCTATCATGATTTCAATGCATGTTAGTGAATATGGAGATGTATTATTAATTATTAAATGTGGGTCAAATTTAACCCAGGACACCTTCTGGGTATGAAAATGTGCATCAGCTGCGTAATTGAATGATGGAAGTTGAAATACTTTAATTTTTTTGTACATTTTGGAACCATTTCAGGCTAAAATAATATACTATATGATGTTTCTGCTGCTAAATCAACTTTTGCCTGAACATTATATACGGGATAATTAATATTTCAGTATGATTGCTTAACACAAAAAAAGTTTTCCTACTTTTAGACAACAGAAAGCCTCCAGGAGTTGTTTATTCTCAACTAATTTCTTTAACGTGGTTTCAGAAAGTTGTATTAGCACTTGATGATCTGAATGCAGCTTCAGGCTCTTTTTCAGCCCTGAAACCAACATAATCTGTGGAAAGCACTGAACCTTTGCTCTGTTTTTTTAACATGATAATGATCAAATCTGAAGATATTCCTCTATATATATTAGACTTTAAAACCAATTGCACTGCATATTTCTGCTATACTCAAAATCCCAATTATGTTAAATCACTGCAGATAAAGGCGTATATCTCCTGGCACATGATATTGATGCCTGTAGCCAGACTCTCTGCCTGTGTGCCCACAGGACAAAAAAAAAAAAGAAAGAAAGAGGAGAGGGAAAAAAAATGTTTATTTGTACCAAGCACCGACTGCCTCATCTCCGTCCCCTGTGTGCGCGGATTGTATTGCGGCCTCGCGGAGATGAATCTGATCAATCAGATCAATCAACAGAGATTACTGTAATCCCAGAGGTCAATGGGAGGGCAGCGGGACACGCAGAGTTCACACATCCCACACAAGCTCCAGACAAATCTGTGCAGGAATGGCAAACATGCGTGAGCCAATGCAACTGTGATTGAAATAATGCAGACTGAGTTAACAGTGTAGTGTGAATAAAAAGCAGCTGCTGGGGAAACACTGAGCCTGTGTGTTTTATTAGTTTTACAATCATTCCTCAAAGCTTTACATGAGGCGGTGCACGGCTGGAAAAAACCTCTGAAAACAGGTTGCTATGTCTATTTTTTAACCAGTGGGTCACATGGTATCACAAACAAGCATTTGGGGGATTTGAGCTTATTTAAAAAATAAATTGTAAGACACGCGCTGTGGTGTGGTCCAGTGTGAAACCTGCTGGTGAAACTGGACGCGCGCGCTCCGAGGTTTGCTGCTGATATTAGACATGGAAAAAATGAAATAACGCAGCAGCTCTGTTGAAATAAACCTTGGAGGAAAAGAGGAGGAGAGAAAATGTGTCGCAGGATGAATGTGAAATAACATGTAAGTAGGTTTTTTAATTTAAAAAAGAACTTTATTTCTCTCATTAACACTCAAACGGCTTCTATAAGTACAATCAGGTATTTCAGGAGGCCATAAATCTAACTCACCTTGTTTTCAGGATTTTGCTCTCAGTTTTTTTTGCCGTGCGTGAGAGCAGAAGACTGAAATAAAGCACCACAGTGAAGGCGATCACATCAGAAAACTGCACAATTTCGTTCAACCAAAATTTTGAAAAGCACCCTGAAGCTCACCTGCGCACAACACTGACTGTAATGATGTCGAAATGTTCATTCATTTAATATGCTGGCCTCTTCTAGAGCAAACATATTTTTATTGGGTAGAAAAGTAGCTGCACACTTTCTCTAAATGTCACTAATTGTTTATGTTTTTACAGGCTGCACCTGAACGCAACGACTATTTAGTCTTTTATGGAATTATTTCACATTTACAGACTGTCAGTGAAGGTTTCAGTTTAATATCTAAACAAAGCATTAAAATTGAACACATGTTGCTCAAGAGAAAAAAACTCTTTAATTTTACATCTTTGAATGCTTAAAAAAAAGAAGTGTATAAATCACATCACAGTGAAGTTGCACCAACAACATTTTTATTCTTCTTATTATTTTAGCAGGAATTAAACATATATTTTGTAAGTTTGTACAGGACAAAACAAAAGGTAATTTCAGATAAATAACATAAAAACAAATAACATAAATATTTCACACCAGCTGTATGAATCCTACTACTACTCCTATTAACAATAATTATAATAATAATAGTAATAATAATTGCAGATCATTCATATTTAATCTGTTTAAAATGTTTTCTTGCACGTCAGCAATTTTTTTTAAAAGTATTTAACACTTCAGAAACTTGAGATATTATCAAAATACATTTCTACACTGACAGAAGGAGACTTCATGTAGATGAGCACAAGCCAAAAACAATAAATACAAATTTATTAAAAAAAAAACACACACACAGATTATGTTTGACTCTTTTTTTAAACGCACTTTTGTAGATTTTTTTATATTTTTTTTTTACTGGCTCACATCTGTCTCCGGTCAAAAGGTGGTTTTTGTCCTGATGTGCGTCATGAGGTTTTGGGTTCGTGCGGCTGCAGCTGAGTCCGGGTGTCGCTCGGGACACGAAGAGTCCCAGAGGAGAGGAGAGGAGTGGAGGAGAGGAGAAGAGAGGAGAGGAGAGGAGGAGAGGAGAGAGCATGAGGGTCCAACGACCCAGACACCAAACACACACACAAACATCACCTACTGTGTTTATATACTCACATCCTGCCTCATTCACATTTAAACGATACGTAATATTTATTTTTTATTTATATATTCATTGTTAAACACTTTAAAACTTAAGCAGGAATATGCACAAACCTGCCAGTGTTGCAGCTTTTTGGTTTAATTTGGAGTTTGAGCAGCTATGTTTATTAAATATTGATTATATAACGACTGGAAATGAGAGATTATATACAGGAAAGTCTCTTCTTTTCCTCCATATTCTTAATTCTCCACTAATAGTAACTCTTGAAATAAAATTATGAATTCATTTTCTAAGTAAAGTTTGTCATGCAGTAATAACACATGTGCACGTTGTCTTTAAATATTAATTATTATCTATATAACGTGGACAGTTAAAACTCAACTAGCTCCTGTCTTGTCTTAGAGGATCATCCACAGAGCAGCTGGTCATGGGATAAATGTCTAAATGTTCTGCTCAACTGTGATTGATAGTTTATTTGATTGGAAGTAAAAGTAAAGTTGTAAATCTATTCTCAAGTTAAAGTAAACATGCTTAATTAGTGTAAAAGACAACCAAGCTGAATGTTACGGTGGCCGAGACCCGCCATAGCTGCAAATAAAAGTAACGCTGCAAACAAAAAGAAACGCTGCTGCATATAAAAGAAACGCTGCAAATAAAAAGACACACCGCAGCAAACAAAAAAAACGCTGCAAATAAAAACAAACGCCACTGCAAATAAAAGAAACACCGCAGCAAACAAACAAAAAAAAACACCGCAGCATATAAAAAAAAACGATGCAAATAAAAAAAGCCACAACGGAAGTGGATTACCGGAGACTGTTTTTGCCGAAACAACAACAACAGGACTACGAATTGGAATTTCAGCATGTTTGAGGGTGACTTGTCTGTTTCACCCAACATGGGGATGAGGATCGGAACTGCAGACACTTAAAACACGCTGTTCCGCCTACGGGACGGGTCGGAGGTTGGGAGGTAGCCACAAGTCCTTCTGAATGTTTTAAACACCAACCCTTAAACATATTTATTCATGCCGTACATTGTTAGAAAGCATAGGTTGCCCTGATTCATTCAAGACCACTCACGAATTATATTGGTTGCTCACAGCCGTAATAGTATTAGCGATTGGCTCGGCTAGCCACTCAGCTAAAGTAAAAACAGCTATAATCTCTACATACCTTCAAAGTCTTCCCTTTATCCACACCGATCATCTTATGACTCAGGACTTTCTGTACAGCTCGCCAAGTATCCATTCTTGTGAAATATGAAATCCGTTTCCATAACATCGAAATACTTTTCCTCAATATGTCCATGTATTTAGTCCAACACGTAACGTAATAACACAAATAACAAACCATATACGGTCCATTTTACGTCTTTTCTTGACCTGCACGTACAAGCAACAACAACAACGACAGTAATAAGCTGCCGGAACTATGTAGCCGTCAGTTGTTTCCACTCTCGTTAGTGGTCTCCCCGTGTTAGCCGAAGCTAACAATACACCGGCATTCTCCAGTTCAACTTCAAACCTGGGGCTACATCGCCTGACCAAATAACACATTAAAAAGTACATGTAGCGACATTAAACACTACCATTTTCACTTACTTTCTAGTTCGTTTTCCAATTCGTAGTCCTGTTGTTGTTGTTTCTTCTTCCGGTGTTTCGGCAAAAACAGTCCCCGGTAATCCACTTCCGCTGTGTCTTTTTTTATTTGCATCGTTTTTTTTTTTTTTTATTATATGCTGCGGTGTTTTTTTTTTGTTTTGTTTTTTTGCTGCGGTGTTTCTTTTATTTGCAGCGGCGTTTGTTTTTATTTGCAGCGTTTCTTTTATATGCAGCAGCGTTTCTTTTTATTTGCAGCGTCACTTTTATATGCAGCAGCGTTTCTTTTTGTTTGCAGCGTTACTTTTATTTGCAGCTATGGCGGGTCTCGGCCACCGTAGAATGTAGTTTTTATCCATATTAAAAAAAAAAAAAAAAAAGCGTTCCCACTTGGTGATATTTGAGGCTCATATTTAACCAATCAGGTGTGTAGTTGGTGTCATTTTGAATTAAAACAAACATTTTTGACTTATAAATTATAAAAGAAACATAAGCAATTAACATAAAAATTAATACAAAGCTTCAACAAAGTTAGTTGAATCTACTTGTTGACACAAAGTAAATAAATAAATAATAAATATATGACTTGAGTGTGAGCTATTTGCTTTATAAAAGTCTATGAATACTTATTTAAAATGAGTAAAATCGTAGTTTTGAGCAGTTTTCTGTCATCACAACAAGTATAAAAACATGAGTTAGTGCAGCAGAGGTTACATCATGTCATGCAGGACACTTACTTTAGATAAATACAAACTGAGCTGCAGCGGAGTAGACTGCCATCAAGCGTTTCTGTAATGAACTGACAGAGCTCAAACACACACACACACACACACACATTTTTATTTATTTATTTATTTTTTAATATATTTTGTGACATCAAAAAGTACAAATCACGCACACACAGGGAGGAGCAGATGTCAACATAGAAACTGCTACATTCTTGAAACATTACATATCGAGCACTTCAGTTTCACACTATGAGAAGGAGCCAAAAAAAACAACAACATAAAAACCAGACTTTGACCTAGTGACAAGCAAGCAAACGATAAATTAATCAGTGTAATCTGCAAACTACACCGAGAAGAAGAACTCGTGGTCAACTATGTAAAGAGACACAGAATCGTTTCATTTAAGGCTGAATGCATTAAAAAAAAGGGTGTGTGTGACAGAAAGGGGGGGGGGGGGGTGGATATGATTGTTGTCAGAAGGTGATACGATAATGGAGATCATGGCACTTGCTCTATGAGTACAGATGTCAATCGACCAGGATGTGAGCTACGACTCTCATGTTTTTATTTTATTTTTTATGAATGAATATGATTTAAACTGATGGAGGCTGAGTCAGATACAGTAGCTACACCTGTCGGATCAGAGCTGGTGGAAATGTGATGATGATGATGATGATGATGGTGGTGGTGGTGGTGGTATTTTAACACTTGGAAGGACAACAAACAAAGCAGGCGTCACACCGGATCAAGAGAGCAACATTTCTACAGTTTTCTGATCCCATAGATATATTTTTCTATTTGCCCTTCCCTCCCCCAGAGGTGTCACCGGGCTTTCAACATGTGCAGTCACCTCCCCGCTGCTTCAGACTGCTCCGTGTGTTTGTCTGGTGGTTGCAGTATGTGTCGGGGTAAAACAATGTTAAGTCATTCGGACAGTACAATGGAAGGCACTTGTGTCGCATGTGCGTCCTGAAGGCTTCATCAATTCAAACAAAAGAGACTAAATGTTAATCCTTCCTGAAGCCTGCTGAGGCCTGGCTGCAGCGGGGCTACCTTAAAGGAAAAATCCACCCAAAAAACACTTTTAAAATACAGCTGTTGGGTATGTGCAATGGTTTGGTTGTGAATTAGGACTGCAAATGATTATTTACTAGAACTGCAACGACTAATCGATTGGTTGATGGACAGGAAGTTAATCTGCAACTACTTAGATAACTGATCCATTATTTAGATACTTTTAGAAGCAACAATGTGATGCTTTCAGACCCTCAAATTTATCAATGTGCTGCCTGCCTAGCCTTGTCTTAAATTACAGAAAATGTAATATATTTGGGCTTTGGACTGTTGGTCACTGTGGACTCCAGGAGACTGTGATGGTGTTTAGGTGTTTTATAGAAAAAAACAATTAATCGATCAATTGGAAAAGTAATCTGAAGATGAAATGAGTATGAAAATAATAGTTTGTTGTAGCTTTATTATCAATTAATTAGTCAATGAAATGCTAAAAAAAACCCAAACAAGTAGCAATCTCAATCTCTTACAGCCTACATTGATGTCTGTTTTCTTGTTTTGTACGACTAACTGTCCAAAAACCAACAATATTTCAATAAGGACAAAGAAAAAAGAGCAAAATGTCACATTTGAGATGCTGAAACTGATGAAAATTAGAATTTTTGCTTGAAACAAATGACTAAAACGATTAATCGATTATCAAAAAAGCTGCCAATTAATTGATTACTTGACTAGTTGATGCAGCTCTCTTGTGAGTTTTTATTTGTGTAGAAAGTGGACAAACACAAACAGCATGTCAGAAAACGTTTCACAGATTTTGGTGTCAGTTCCTCATAATAAAAGAAAAAGTGCATTTGTGTCTAGATCCACAATCATTCACACGTGTTAAACAGATACAACTCAAAAAGACCAGTAGCATGCTCTGTAGCTGGAAAAAAACGTGCTTTGAGGTATTTCTCCTGACAGGTAAAAACCCATCTCCATTATTGCTGCTGCCAATTATTTCCTCACTTACACCTTCACACATATTTCTGAAGGGATTTCCCAAAATATCAGTAATGTAGACAAAGTAGGTTGGGTTAAAACATGTAAAACAGAAATATAAAGAAGCAACCGTGAAGATCTCAAAAGTTTAAGAGTGTCCAAGTTGGATTTTTCCTTTAAATACAGAGATAATACCATCCTGCAGCACAGTTAAGGATCATAATTTGCCCTAAAAAAGCCTTCAGAATGAAGAGCGTTACATACAGTGGTCTGTAGTGCCCCCTGGTGGTTAAACAGACATTTCAGCATTGCTACTAAATTCAACCTCATTTCCCTGATTTGTGCAGATTTATTCCATTCTTTTAGCTCATTTTCAAGTAGATTGATTAATAAAAGAGCCCTTTATGCACACCTGCACCTTTAAATCCATGTGGGATACAGTTTGTTCAGTTTGCACATCAGGAAAAAGAGTGAACTGGAGCACAAGAGGCGGTGAGAAAGAGGAGGTAGGGCTGCGCTGATCTAAAGAGCACTGCTGCCCCCTGGCGGTTCAGTAAAGAAAATACACACCAACAACAGAACTTAAAACAAGTGGATGGGCGAGAGAGAGAGAGAGAGAGAGAGAGAGAGAGGTGGAGATGGTGGAGCAGTTTTTAGGGCTTTTTGGAGGAGTCGTAGAAAGTAGAAATGTGACAAAATGTCCGTTGAGATGCTGCCGATGTTGCGGTGAAAGTCACAGCGGAGGAATGTTCTTGTATATGTAAATGTTTGCAGAGACTTTATCTATTTCGTCAGAGATTCAAAACTAAAAAAAAAACAACTTCATATGCTGCATGTGGCGCTACGTGTGCACTATGTGTGTTTCTATTTCTTCTTCTGTTTTCGAGATATGGCGTGTGCGCTCGCGCGTGTGTGTGTTTGTATGTATGCGAATAGGAGCAGGAATTTGAGACTCAGTCAAATCCTTGCCAGTCACTCTGTTCAGAGTCGTACTCCAGCTCCACCCCGATGCAGCGGACGCCCTCCAGCAGCATGGGTGTACCGTGGTGACGATCTGGACAAGAGACAGAAAGAAGAGAGAAAGAGAAAGAAATCAGAGGGAGCCATGACACGTTCAAGTACAGTTTGACAACCCAAATAACTTCAAATCCAATCAACAAGGATTGAATATTAATAATGAGTCAGCCAGGTTGCCTCTGGTTCATACCATAAGGAATTACATTTAAAGAAGATATACATTTAGCAGTACTGTTGTGCCACCTGCCTCATTAATTTTAAACTTTAGTTCTGAATTTATGTGCAAATGAAACTTGATGCTCTGAATTACATCTTAATGTGTTTTAAATGCATGTTTTTAAAGTTCAGCATCAGTTTCATTGAAAAGAAGTTTCAGAAACAGTAATTCATTTCATCAAAAATACAAACAAATTCAGAGGACATCATTTTCATATCACATTTGCAAACTGTATTCAACCTTTCAGGCCTTCAGTGTCAAACAACTATAGAAACTGGATAAAAAACAAATGAGAAACTGCTTCCTGGATCATAGTCTGATCCTCTTGATACACAGCAAACAAATTAATGTCCAGGGATTCTCCAAGAATCATGGCACGAAAGGTAAAAGCTTCATCATGTAGCCACTATAATAATATTAAGTGTTTTTATAACTTTTATACTCTGATGAAGCAGTGTGCCTTGACTTTTTGGGAAATGTATTCCCTCTTTTTGTGAACATGAACTATGAAAACAGTTTCAGATTGTACAAAAAACCACGACCACAGTAGCTCCACAGTAAGCAGCTTCTCATTCACTTTTCTTGGTTTCACTAAACTTGTAAAAGCCAGATGAAGAAATAACTCATTATATTTGTGTCTCTATATTTTTGACACCCTGAGTAAATACCAGCAGGACTGCTGTGATAACCACATCACCGCAGCACTCGTGTGTATTCTGCTCGCCGCTGGAATCTGACAAACAACCTCCTCTCCTGTGGGTATTTATTTTGTGCTTCTTATTTTTATAATGTTATCATTGCTGCGGAGGTTCTCTGCAGGTAAACAGAGGTTCAGTTTCCCTGCTTGTTGCTGGAATTAATCCTGTGGTGGAGAGGTTCAGATTTTCCGCCTCCATGCCGTGTCTACACAAAGTGGGAGGAAGCCCAGACTGAGAGGCTCAGTTTAGGGCAGCGGCTCCTCCCTCGCCTCCCCCTACCTCTTTCCCCTCCCTCCTGTTTGGTAGTATCTGCTTACGTGCAGTTAAAGAGGCTCCTGTTTGGAGGCTTCCAGTTGAAAACGCTGCACAGCATGACTGATCACAGAAATCAGAGCCGCAGGACTTAAAACTAGACACGAGACAGACCACCAGTGTTATAACGAAAGTGAAACAAGGTTAAATGAGACTCTCACACACATCTATATTAAAATGCTATATCTATAATTAACCATAAAACCTTCCACAGTGAACTAGAGCTTCAAAATTCAGCATTAGTTCAGGTCTAGAGCACTATTGACTTGCTATTCTGCTTCTCCCCATAACATCAATGCATTGGTGGTTCAGTGGTAGAATTCTCGCCTGCCACGCGGGAGGCCCGGGTTCGATTCCCGGCCAATGCAACACATGCTTTTTTTTTTTTTCCCTTCTACCACCAGTATACACTATGAGAGAAGGACCGTGACCCTGCAGACTCATTTTAACATCAAAAAAGTACTGCAGCTGCTAAAAATGACTACTTTGACTGAACAGTTATTGTCAATTTATTGTTTAGTCTGTAAATTCAAGTCCAAGGTGAAGTGCTCACATTGCTTTTGTCTGAGAAAAACACTCCAAAACATTCAAGATATTCACTTAATTTAGCTGTGAGAAAGAGAAAAACAGGAAATCCTCACAATTTGAAAGCTAGAACCAACAAATGTATTGTTTGTGTGAATTATTTAACTAATTAATAATCAAAATAGTTGTCAATTTTCTGCCAACTCACTGATCATTCATTTTATAAACTGGTTCAACCCTAATAATAGAAAAATCACTTCCTTAAATATATCACCATGTTTATACAGTTTCTAGTGATCCATCTGTAAGGATTGTTTTTGTAAGCGTCTGAACGCTGAGCTGCTGTTTTATTTGACTCACTGAGTCACTTATCTAATAGCAGCAGTGCAGCTCGGGGTAACAGCAGAGGCGGAGGCAGACTTTAATCCATTGATCTAGTCGTCATCCAGGCCTCAATTACACTCAGACATCTGGACAGATGTTCAGGGCACGCTTTGTGAGTAAAAATAAACACTCGGCTACCCTCCAACACACAAGTCCTGCTACTGTATATTCACATAGGCACAGATGGAAAGACGCACACGCTTCCTGTACCTAATTCTCCATCTGCTGACATGTAATTCAGCCCTACTAACACTTATTTAAATGTAGGAGTCAAAGTCATTACACGCTCTGCTCTGTCAGGGAGGGTTTCACAACGGCAGAGCACAGAAAAATACTGTTACTGTGAATTATAGCAGGAGATGATATTTGCATTTTATTAGAAATGTTGTTTTATCATTTAATTGTAAAGAAGGTTATTTAGAGTTTTTATTATAAAAACTGTCTGTAAAATAACATTACAACTGATTTTTTTAAGGGGCTATTGTGATTTAGTATCTTGTGAGTTGGTTGTTGAAGTCACCAGCAGGTGGCAGCATCACACAAGTAAAATCTGTTTAAACTGTCAACCTCAGATTTCTCAATTTACAACTAAAAGAGGCACAAAAGAAGTTTGTTGTTATAGACAGCAGGGTGCAAAATTAACAGCCACTCGATAGATTATCATTGGGGGGTTTTTGCTGCTGAGTGAAGCAAATGTGGCACCTTTTGGGCTAAAGCATTTGGCTGGGCTGCTTATTGTGTGTCCTGACAGTAAAAAAGTCAATTGTGATAATCAGCCTCAAAATTCAGCTTTTAAAAATGAAAACCAACTGGTGTGGAAGACCATGTTGGAAAAACAAAAGAGATAATTTTATAGTATCACAGTCTCTCAAAGATTTCTAGTTCATTCTACAAAAACTTTACGCATTCGTTTAAGGTTTTCAAAGTAGAAATGCTTGAAAAAGTGATGTATGAATGCTGATGTAAACGTGAGGAACACCCAAAAAAATCTAATAATATGTACACTTCTGTCTAACAGGAAGGGTCGCTGAAGAAATCATAGACGGGAGGAAGTAATGATGCATCATCCACTCTCCAACCGTTGAAAACGATGACAAAAGGTAAACTGCAAGCTTCAGTTTTGTGCAATACACATTGTAAGGAAACCTCACCCATGACTCTGGCGTGAACTTTGACCTTGACACAAGTTTCCTCGTTGGTTTCACTCAGCAGTTGCACCTCTTCACACAGAACTCCCTCCTGCTGCGCCATGTATTCACACGTTACCTTCAGACCTCCTGGAAAACAGAGAGAGAAACACAAAGAGGAGGAGAGATTGGGTTTCCTCTTTTTTTGCCAAGTGTTAACCACACATACACACGTACACACACACACACACTTCTCACTCTGCATGAGCCGTTGTTTTGAATATAGATCAGACTGATGCAACAAAGACAATCAGGTGGCAGCGAACAAAAAGTCACATGATGGAAAAACACATAAACATCAGATGACACACACACACACACACAAACACACAAACACACACACACACACACACACAGACACATAAATATGGACACACACCTGCCCCTGCTCTCATCAGCTGAGACACACACACCGGTCCAGAGACAGGCCAGAGGGAGAGTGTGCTGCTTCAGTTACAGGCATGTATCGGGCATGACTCCCAGAAACATTAGCATCACCTTTGACCCATTTCGGCAGGTTTAGTGGTGAGGGGCGGAACCATTTAAGACGTGTACACATTAAAATTCAAGTCATTTTCAGCCCACACAGGTGCCAGATGTTCAAAGTTTACCACCTACGACAGACAGCGTGACAACTGACAGGAATTCAAGACAAATACAGGAAAAGCATTTGAAAGTCGGCTTTTGTGTTTATGGTTTCTCAGAGATGGATTGCTGAACTAACTCTGTCTGAACTCTCCGATTCTGGCTGTAATCCTCAGCCATCTGGTACTCCGCGCGCAGCCTGCAACAATGCTGCTGAGAATTACTCGCAAAATATTTCACTCAGAGCAGTCGGCTGTGAAACCAGACACATACTTAACTTTCCTTTTTTTTAATTTTTTTTTTTTTAAGGATGTTAAACCAAGAATCAACATTTCACTGTATGTGGTTTGAGAAATAAATAACTTTCTGGGACTGGCATACCCCTAATATTGAGAAATATAATTTTAAGGGGCTTAAACGTCCAGTGTGTGAGATTTACTGGAATATAGCTGAGGTTGCAGATTGTTGAATACCCCTCCCCTCCCCTTTACAAGCATGTAGGAGAACCTATGATGGCTGAATCACGAAACTCCCGAAAAACTCAAAAGGTTTTCTCTAGAGCCACTGTTTGGTTTGTCCATTCTGGGCTACTGTAGAAAAGTGGTGGTACCAGGCGGGGAGTTCTGATCCTCTGAAATGAGTCCAATGCGGAAGTAACTTAGAACTGCATTCTATCAAAAGACCACCAGGGGGCGACCATTTGGTGTTCAAAAGGACTTCCGTCTCTATACAAGTCAATGGAGAATTCACCAACTTCTCACTTGATTTCTAACCTCAGTAAACGTTTTCAAAATGTGTTTATGGTCTCAATCGTTAGTTTAAAGCCTTCTTCAATGCAGTATGATGTTCATTTGTGAAATTTTGGCCTCCCTGATTTTATATTTGACGATAAAGCAGTGTATGCATTAGGGCGTGGCTACGTCCTGATTGACAGGTTGATTGCCTAATGTCCTCGAGATCCAGCCCTCGCAACCAATCGCAACCTCCCCACTCCGCCGTTGGCTCCGCCCATACTTCCGCCCATGACTCCCGCCTCATGCCCATATAAGTAGTTTTTATCCCGGCATGCACCTGAAATTTTCAAGATGGCGCTGCGTAGATTCGAAACTATTGGCTTCCGAGCAGCAGTCCACAAACCAATGGGTGATGTCACGGATGCTTTGTCAATTTCTTTTATACAGTCTATGGGTGGTACACACAAACTCTGAACAACAACTCACATTAGCTCAACTTTCAAACATGAAAATATGTCTTGTCGTCCGCTTCAGTTTGTTGAACAAGCCAGCGAACAAACATTCAACAGGGAGAAAGGCACCGCTAACATCATCGCAACACTGATAAAAATATTACTTCAGTAGCAAATTTGAGCAGAAACGGAACCAAAACCTCTACGAACATAGGGAAATATCAAAATACTCCTGTTTTGGGTTGAGAATGAATAATATACAAAACCGCCCAGAGGAAAAGCACAACCACATAACTTTTTGTTCCTCGCAACTAAAACAGAAACAGCCAAAAAATTCCTTCTTTCCCCTGAACGTTTCTGCTCTTCAAGTGCGATACTGACTTAATTTCTTGAGTCAGTTGAATGGATTATCATCAGTTTTCAGGTCTTTTTTCAAGTGGAGGTTGTTGTAACTTGTTTTACGTTGTTGTAAGAGGAAATGAGTTCACTCAGCATGATAGCATTTGTCCATCTGACTTAAACCCCAAATCTTTTTTTACAGTGTAAAACAGAAACAGACAGAAAATCTTCGATTTCCCTGAACTTTCCCGCTCTGAAAATTTAATGGAAAATAATATTCATTTATACATTCACAGTTTTTCTCATTCTCTCATGATATTGATCTTACCTTCTGGTGCGGGTGTGATATCAGTGATCCGGAGGTGTGGACTGGCCGGCACCGGCGCCGGACACGCATCCTTCAGAGATGGGACTTCAGGCAAGGTGAACACGATTTCGTAGCGGTGTTGCGCCTTCAGAAAGCCAACCTAAGTGAGAGGAAGACATATTTAGAGGATTGTTAAGAAGAGAGTCAAGCAAAAACTTGTCTATTAGGAGGAAATACAAAGGCTGTCCTTCTCTCTCCTTACAAACTAATCCGACTATACCACATGGGGGTGAGGGTGGGATCAAGAAGAGAGTAATAGAGAGAGGGATTTATAGAGGGGCCTCACATTGCATAATGGAAGTCCATTACAGCCCAATAAATAAAGGATTAATTTTATAAATAATGCGGATAAGTAATTCTCATTAACGCTACACTATTGGGATAAGTTTTCCTTGAGGTAGCGCTCTAATTGAAATCATTAGTTATTGCTCTGGTGACTTTAATCTTCTCACCTCAGCCAAAATGAAGAGGCGAGAGCCAGCTTTTGTCCTGACTCAAAATAAAATTGAGAATCTTTGCTCCAAAATCTCCCAATTTTTTAGCAGATTTGTCAGTAATTCAAGATCTTATTCATGGCTACAGCTTCGACATAAGTGTGGAGGCTGAAGTGGAGACTTCCCAACAGCTCAACCATCCAGACATCGAGGCTGACACAGACCCTCAAGTAGAAGGATGCAGGAAGAAAATTTAAGTTCACAAAGTGCTAAATCATATTAAAATAAGATGTCTGGGATGGATGGAAAAAAGATGATATCTGCTGTGTCTCCTTATGATTTAATAAACATACAACCATTCTCTCTTTTTATTCTTCACTATTTTTCACAATCATGTTCTTGTACTGTCTTTAATACTGTGTGACAATTACTAGTTAAAATGACTAATTAACTAACTATTAAGTGTAATACTGATCAACTGGCTGCTATTTACAGCAAGTATTTATTTCACTATATAATTAAATTTAAATAACTATACAGGTGTAAATACACAGACAAAGTCTAATTTAAATGGGATTTCTGTCCACTCAGGTCCCCTTTGCTTTAATTACTGATATAATATATAGTAACTCTAGTTACGTGACCCCCTAATATACATACAGGAAAATCAAGACTAAAAGATTGTTGCTGATGGACAGAAAATTACTGGATAACTCAATTTGATAATCAATTAATAACATTAATCATGTATCAAGCACAAATGTGACATCTTTGTTCTCTTCAGCTTCTCAAATGTGAGTAATTTGCAACTTTTCTCTGTTCTGTGTCACTGAATATTGAATTTCTTTGTGTTTTGGGATGCTGGTCACACAAACAATGTGAACTTGCCACTTTGGGCTTCATGAAGTTCTCACAATGAATGACTAACTGATAAACTGTAAAAATGATTAACACATAACTTTTTCTTTGAAGTTGTTTGGCTTATAAAATGTCAGAAAATGATGAAAAATCACAAAGCCTGTTATGCAACCTCAAATGTCTGGTTTTGCCTCGACTGATGAAACAAAAAGATATTACATTGCAATCACAGAGGACTAAAGAAACCAGAAAATAATAACATTCATGAAGCTGGAGTATTTTATCACTTTTTTACTTAAAAATGACTCAAAACGATTATTTGATTATCAGAATAGTTGGTTTTTCGGTCCAATAACTTACAGCCATCCATCAGATTCTGTGTGAATTTTAAGACTGAAATAAAATAAAGAAGAAGCTGGTTGCACATTGTTGCAAACTGATGCAACCAAACAAACAAACTCTCTCTCTCATCATCTGCTGCCACTGTTGCTTAAACCACAATTCACCCTTTTTCATTTTATATTATCCATTTGCAAAAAATAAAATGAAAATATAAGAAAGCCGAGACAGCCGAGGTGTATCTGCGAGGTAGAGAGAGGCGAGTTGTGGAGAGGTAGCAACCTTATATTTACCAAAGAGAAAAATTCATGAGGGAGTCGTCACAGAGAGGAGTGAGGAAAGCCAGAGGAGACGGGATAAAAAGAGAGTGAGAGAGATGAGCCTAAAGCCCCTGCAGCTAGAGTAGCAAACGGCAGCGTCAGCCCCACACGACCCCTGGTTAAAGCAATGAGTAAAGCCGAGGCAGCAAACAGCATTAAGTGAGAGGGCAGAGAGGGAACACTGAGAGCTCTGCAGAGACAAACAATCACTCTGTGACTGTAAACCCACACATGTCTATGAGACTCTGAACTATCTCTAATACTCTGATTTAGTTTGAATTTCATGCTGCAGATGTGGACAGAGAGAGCAATCAGGTAGTGAAACGCCTCAATGATGGAGACTCAAAGCAATAACCAGAATTAAATTTATTAGTTGGCAATTTAAAGTACTTGGTTTAGTCTAATAAGTGAATGCACAATGGCTGTAATATGTAATTTAAGATGTACTATGTGTAACATGGGAGTTAGACACAAGCAACTCAGCATTCATCCAACATATTTCACTCAGAGCCGCCTGCAGCAAAACCAGGCACACGCTTAACTTTCCTTTTTTTTTCCCTTTTTTTTTTTTGGATGTTGAACTGAGACTCAGCCTCATACTGAATGCTGTTTGGGAACATACATCTAAAAACATCATTGTAATGTAGACAAAAGATTAGTTCAGTGGTAAATTAGAGCAGAAATCTCCAATCTACCAAAAGAGGGAAAAGATTCTGTCATCCTGTCATTTGCAGTTTTGGCTACAAAATGATGATGACTAATTAATTAAACAGACTAATCATTTCAGCTCTAATATGCATCAACTCTGTTTAGCTTATTGAGTAACCAAGCTATCCTCTTTAATTAGTGTAAACACAACCACCAATCAAATATTGTGGTATGTAAACACTCCAGTCTGCTTTCTGTCACTGCCAAAGAAGCCAATCAATCAATCAATGCACACTAAATGCAAAATTATGTGTATTAAAATAAAGGAACAAGGCCGGCAGTGGTTAAAAAAAGACCCTTATCTTGTTTTGTGTTAATTACATGTTTCCTGAAGGCAACAACTCATCCTTGCGGTCATTAACCGTTAATCTAGTTACTCACACTAATATGATTATTGTTAGTGTTCATGTAAACCTACTGATGGTCCCTGGAGCAGCATTTGCTCTTATATAGCACGGGTCATATCATAAAGTCAGGACTTGTTCTCTGCTTTCTGTTTCATGAGAGAGAGAGAGAGTAGTTGTGAGAGTTAACAGAACATTAACTTTGCAGTCTTGAGTCACACAAATAATGTGGATTTAATAAAATGTGTGGCTTCTGCAGCAACACTTTCTCAGGTACTCAGTTCCATCCTTAGCTTCACCATTGTCAAAAAAAAAAAAAAAAAAAAAGCATACTGAAAAAATGTAAATTGAATTATGCGTTGTCCTCACATGATCCCACCTCACCCAATATAAGTATGCTTGTTTTATAGACTGAAAACTAGTAATCATACAGCTGTTGCAAGCATGCCGATCCATCCCACACACTCTCCCACCTCTTCTTCGGTCTGCCTGTGAGGATCGCCAGTTCCCCCCCGACCGTTTCCATGGCAACAAGGCCCCCCCCCTGAGCTCCGTGGCGAGCCATGATGCAGTGCTGACAGTACTTTGAACCCACTCTAAAGCGCGCTTAAAGAGCTTTTAGGGAACACGGACACAGTTGCACAAATGAGCGGATCTGTTGCCGTGAAGGTCACAGCCAAGTTTGCGGGCCGTCTGCATGTGCGAACACAGCTTTTAAGCAATGAGCACACAAATTGATTTGGCCGTGAATTTGTTTTCACACCATAAAGGCTTAGTTTCAATGAGCCTGTACAGAAGTTTCCTTTGGGATTTGGGTATGGCTGAGAAACTCTGGAAGAAAAGAGAGCCAACTTAAAGGTTTTTATTAGGGTGTCTATATCATCAATAATACTACTACTCATTTTAAACTACCCTGCAATGCAATATTTACCTTTAAACTTAAAGCCAACTAACCAATACGTTTAAAATATATATATACCAAAGAGAAAGTCTTTTTTATGAACAGAAACTGCTTGGGTCATTCTGTAATATTGATTGTAGGTCATACTCATTTAAAAGGTCTTTCAGAAAGTGTGAGCTACTTGAAATACACTTGCTCTTCTGTCACAGCTATTTGAACTCAAAAGGAATTCAGGACTTGTTCGATAAATCATGATGTGCTCATGATGTGCTTGGTCTTTACCCAAATATTTTAAAGAGTGCTGCTGACTTGCTTGCGCCTTAAGAGCCATTATTAATGTGTGGACACAGTTTTTATTCTGATATCCTGATTCAATGTCCACAGAGTACAAGACAGAGGTCCAAAGTTTAGGAGCCACAACCTCACAACTCATAATTAAGCCTCAGAAGACCTTAGAGACCTGCTGGTGATGTAGGGCTGCAGTAGATCTCTAATGTAGGCAGGAGCCCGACCAGGCAGAGCTCTAAAGGTCATCACAAGAAGTTTGAATTGGACTCTGAATTTGATGCAGAGCCAGTGATGAGCTGCCAGAATTTGTGTCACATGAGACCTTTTGAAGGGGCTGGTCAGGCGTTTTTGGCTTGGGATTATGTGCTAGATATACACATCTAGAAACTACTACACATCATTTTTAGCCATGCTACCAGCGTCTTGAGTGCCAAGAAAGGCCACTTGTAAATGAGCTAGGGTTGCTTTATCAAGGAGTATTAGATTAATCAAAAATCAGAGCATCACCGAATTATTACAATTATTTTGAGGTGGAGGCCTGAATATCTGCACCACATTTAATGCCAGTCCATTAAATTGTAGTCAAGACATTTCACTACAAACTACAAACTACAAACGTCAACTTCATGGTGGCTCTATAGGAAAAGCCAGACTTCACAAATCTAAAAATCTCAAGTATAACTCAAGTATAATCAGTCAGGCATTGTATGCACTGTATTTCTCTCTATATTTTTTACTGCTAATAGGTGAATGATGTGAGGAAAAGCCACGAAGAACTGCTTCTATGATGAGGTAGATTTAAGGCTAGCACTCAGAAATGAACAAACTGTGTTTTAACTGTGCAGGTAGAAGGAAGACGTTTCA
The DNA here is from genome assembly GCF_027409825.1 of Scomber japonicus. Classification (NCBI taxonomy): domain Eukaryota; kingdom Metazoa; phylum Chordata; class Actinopteri; order Scombriformes; family Scombridae; genus Scomber; species Scomber japonicus. The sequence goes on along the minus strand of NC_070599.1, from coordinate 17,701,386 downwards.
TTGGTGTATCCCTTCATGATCATCAGTGGTTTATAGTTGCCGATTTTCAAAGTTAACCTACTAGTGTGAGTTTATCCACAGGCTCTTACATGGAAGTTTTAGTCTTATATGTGCCATTGTTTGACTCATGAGTTGAGCACCTCCAGGGTTTAAGAGCTGACAGCAGAAACAGATGAAAAGTCTGATAACATTGTCCTTTGCCTTTACAGCCGACAGAGGAGATTAAGAGTGATGAGAAAAGACTTTAATCTTCTCCTGGAGGTTTCCCAGATAAAGCCTATCAATGCTCGTAGAAACTGAGGGGACTGGCACACTGGATCAAAGAGTAACCTTACAATATTATATCCACTCTTAGATAATATGGCACCGAGGGAAGTCAAGCACCTAATTACAACCAATTACAGATACAGTTGGTGGGAAGGTGATGACTTTTCCAAAAGGGCACTGGACTAATTATATATATGTTTCAAAAATGATCACCTTGTTGTGACGGATGTTTTAATGAACCTATTTAAACCTTAAGTATTGCGGCCTTGTTTGACATGTTATAAACAAGGTTTTGTGCTGATGAGGTGAGAAAAGCTGTTGTGATTCACACTTCCTCTGGTTACTCCAAAAGTAACAACAGAACCAGGGTTTGATTTAGATTGATTAACATTAGACTGATTAATTTAAAGATTAAATGATTCAGGGTATTGTGCCTGTACAGAATGGACTTTGTTTTTTGCGTTGGCAGACATCCTTTAATCAGTTGCTCTATCATATGATCTAATTACACCAGATGGAGCCTGAATAATGCCTGTGGGCTTGGGATTATGTGCTAGATATACACATCTAGAAACTACTACACATCATTTTTAGCCATGCTACCAGCCTGGGTCTAAGGATGGTAATGTCAGTCTGTCGGTCGACCACTTTTGTTTTAAGCTGAAATATCTCTACAACTATTGGATGGAATAAGAAGAACACTTGTACAGATAATTATTCAAGGTTCCTTATGATTGAGTCTGACTGGTTTTGGTAATCCCCAAATTTTTCCATTTGTGTTTTAATGACTGCGGTGACACCTTGACTTTGACAACAGGTCAAAGTTTTCATGTAGTATGAAATATCTCAACATTAGCACAACATTTTGTAAGGACGTTCATGGTTCCCAGACAATGTATCCAACTGACTTTGGTGGTCCCCTTACTTTTCATTTAGTATAAACATTAGGTTCACATTTGTGGTTTTCAGTGAAATGCTTCAACAACTATTGACTCAATTGCTATGAAATTGGTACAGACATCCATGTCCCCCTCAGGATGAAGTGTAAAATGAATTGCAAATGAATTGAAAGGTGATCCATTTACATTTTCTCTGGTGCTATCATCAGCTCAACATTTCTATTCATCCTCTACTTTGGACTTTGGTTTTTGACCAAAAACCTGCAAAACTAATGGCATACCCATCCATCTCCACTGACTCTGGTTGACCAAAGAAGGCCTGGGATGATGCCTGAGCTTCGGGGAAAAAAGGGCTGAGATCACTATCTAATAAAAGAGTGCCTCCAAACATTTTCAATGTTTCAGTACAGCCCCTTCAAACTAAACAGATTACAGCCAGATCATAATGTGATTGCAACATCTGATACATTTATGGAAGCAGAGGAAACATTTCTGGTTTATAATTGAGTGACATGCAATCACAACAATCAGATTAACCAAGTGAATGTTTATACTGTCATGCAATCAAAGTATAATGCATGGTATTGTGTCTTATTTGCTGCTGTCAATCATTTCCCTCCTGTCCTACAACTACTGCAGCAGTTCCTTGGCTCTATTGTTACAGTCGCGCTGCTCATCCAGGGTCATGACTGGAGCTGTACAATAGGGACCTTAACCCTAATCATATTATTAGTCTTCACCACAGAAAATGATTTTCAAGGTTGGATAAATGTTTGATGAAAGTGGTATTTTGACACACCAAGAACAACAAAAGAGCACTGAGTTTAATGTCAGGAATCTGAGACGAACTAAATGATTTAAAGTAGTGAATTAAATTAGGGGAAACCATATCCCATTTTTTTCTGGATAATTATTAAGAAAATGAGATGAGGATACATTTGCATACTGCAGCTACCATGTGCCAAGTTAGTGCCAAGTTAAACAAACCTTGACCATGAAGTTGCCATCCTCCTCTGCAGTCACCATGACAACAGAGTCATGCAGCTTTTCGTCAAAGTGAACATGCGATGAGGCGCTGGCAGCAGGAGGTTTCTCTGAGAAGCGCACACCTCCCGTCTTCGCACAACCTGAGAAAGAGAAAAGAGGGATTGAGCCGCTGAGGGTCGGACATGAACACAAACAATCACACTGGATACCCATTAAAGGGAGAAAAAGACACGATAAGCAGCTACAGCCAACTCATCTTTAATGACGTAATGGGAGTGTACAGCAGAGCACTTTAAGGAGGCAATAACTCAAACCGGCTCTGTTAGTCTGAATGTTCGAGGAGCAGTAAACACTTTAAAACCAAAGGCAGGCACTTACTGTATTTTATACACACATACAGTGAAGCATAAACATTACATACTCATATCAGTACTTTAATTATGTGGACAACGTTGGGGGGACTGAAGGATAAGAAGAGAGAGCGATAGAAAAAGAGATCAAAAGGGAAAAGTAGGAAGCAAGCATGAGATGGTGAAGCTGAGGTAAAAGTCAAAAGTTGAAGAGGGGAACATTATAGTAAAGTAAATCTAATCTGATAAAGCTGTGGACAAACTTCCACTCTCTCCGGTCACTCCATCTCTGAGGCTAAAAAGTGAAAATACAAAGCCCAGTACAAACTAATAGCAGTGATATGACCCTCCATGGAAATACATCGTCAGCTCGGCCTCCCCTGATGTCTGAGGGCAAGATCACCTGGAGAACGACAGCTTTGTAGCACACTGCTCTTCGGCACAGGGCTGGAAGAGATATACAAAATGATTGACCATATGGCCCAAAATGCTGTACACCCCATCCCAAAGCCAGGGGCATTAAAATGATGCTACAGCAGCCTCCACTGTCCCGCAAAGACAAGATTATGTAACCTGGAACAGAGCATTAGTGAGGTCAGACAAGGAGTGTCCACATACTTTTGCTCATGTTGGTTTGTCTCCAGTTTTGGAAATTTAATTATGAGTTGGCGTCATTCGAAGAAAACAAAACTGTATCACTATTTGAAAAATCTGACATATGATTGGACTGTGTCAACATATTCTAATACCACTGTGACATTTCCTCATCGTTCATAACAGCTTAACAATTCTTAGCCGATTCAGTTTTGACAGGGAATCCACCTGGCACAGAGAGATCCACACTTAAAACAGGATCTTTTAAACTATTCATTAAGAAAATACTACATGCCATCCAACCAGTGGTATCACATCGCAGAGTCCAGCATGGGACCTCTGTGTCAAAACAAAAGAGTTACAGCAGTTAAGGCTTACAAGCTAAACATATTATTTCCCTTTAGGGTTTTGTGCTCTCCTATGACACTGACCTCTCCAAATAAACCTCCTCCTCCAAAAATAATAATTCTCTCTGTGACAATAAACAATTTTTTTTTCTGAATTTCTGCTCAAAGAGCTTTGGGTCCGATTATAGACCAGTACTTTCCCAGAACTTCAAGAGTGTAGGACATGTACAGAAGCTAAACAACAAGAGATATTTAAACAATATTTTAAGTGTTTATTAAATATTCTATTAATAGGAGAATGCCCTTTACTTGAAGAGACACAGGAGCTCATCCATCACTTGAATTCAAACACCATTTCCCATAAAGACCCTTTAGAAAATGTCCGTTACAGTGTGTGTTCCTGTGCACGCTTTAACATTAGCATATCCAACACTGGCCTGTCTCTGTGCACATACTCACTCAGCTCTATGTTGCTTATGAACTCACTCCAATTATTCCTGATTTATTCAAAAAAACTTCAAAAGATGCTCCGACCACCATGTCTGAGCTTTGTTTGGAGGCCAATATTTCAGACTGCCAACTCCATAACGTAGCGTGTGACAACAGGATGAGATGTGTGTATCTAGAACATAACAGTGTTTCTGAGTATCTAATCACCTACCAAAATAAGGCTGCACTATTTTAACTTAGGAGCTAGTTTTTTTGGCACCACTTCTGTGGCTTGTGTATATTTATATCCAGACTTCCAGGATGTCATTGCCAACACACAAAACATTTTCTCTCCACCACACTGAACTAGTATATGGATTCATCATTACTAATTTAATAAGATAGATAATTAATTAATACTAGCTGGAAAATGTAAACTTTTGGCTCTTTTCCACTACACAGTTCCAGCACGACTCGACTCGCCTTGGTTTTTTTTGTGTTCCTACTAGGGATAGTACCTGGTACCTGGTACTTTTTTAGTACCTGCTCTGCTGAGGTTCCAAGCGAGCCGAGCCGATACTAAATGTGACGTCAACAGACTGCTGGCCACTGATTGGTTAGAGGAGTTGTCGCTGGAAGAGTCATGAGCCATCCCACACAAGAACCAAACCCACCATTTTTAAATACCGGCAACAGCGTTACAGCCATACGGCTCAATTTTGTTGCTTTGTGTGTGACAGAAAGCCACATACAGCAGCAAGTACACCATCGCCTCCATGTCCTCCGTTGTTTATGTGTTTGTGTCGCGTATAAAATGAAGTCACGGCAGTTTCGCAGAGCCGTTGCTATGACGACCCCACCCACATTGAGTAGGTACCTTTTTGTAATGGAAAAGGTCGTTCCTGGAACTGAGCCGAGTCGAGCAGAGTAGTGCTGGAACTGTGTAGTGGAAAAGCGCCATTTAAAGCTGCAGTGCATGACTTTTGTCTCCCCCCTTCTGGCAGTGAGCAGTATTACAAACACACTATTAATGCATGCTTACGTGACAGACTTCACTGTAGCCTGCTCCGTCACTACTGTTGCAGCATGAAATTACTTGTTTATCAGAATTTGATCTGTTCAGTCTGATAACATCTAGAAAGTCTAGAAGAGTTTCACAATTCAATTATTTTATCCCCCTTATCCCCCTTCAAGTTAGCACAGACTTAACTGGAACTTCACCAGATCAGGGGGTGGAAGTCTGCATTCATGTATTCATCCGACACCAGGTTAAAAACTGGTATATTGTGAAATACGGAGAGATTTAGTCAGCGGTGATAGACTTCTTCAGAACTGTGTGGACTGGTTTGGCGAGAGCTTTAATGTAACAGAGGTTCCACAATCCAGGTTTAAATTTTCACCATTTACTCTCAAGCTGAATGTTGATCAGACAAAATTTTCACTATTTTCTGACTTTTCATAGAAATGTCTAATAGAAAATGAGTAATCGAGTAACGTTTATGCCTCACAAAAGGATATTTTTGGCTTTTCGATTTTATTTTCTAGACAATTCAATCCATGCATCAATCAATTTTTTATTTTATTTCAACCAAATCACTTATAATCTATAATACACTGTTTAGAAAAAAGTGTTGCTGTATTCAGCTCTATGGGAGAATACAATGCAGTGTTCCTCAGTCCTGCTCGTCCTGTATAATGAAACACAGCAGACCAGTGGAACATTAGGGTGTATCCAAAATGACCTGGATGTGTTGGTATGGGTGTCAGAGTGTGGTGTGTGTGAGTACTGAAAAATAAATGTGCGTATGTGCAGATACAAATGGAGTATTTGTATTGTCTTGCAGGTCTGCATTCATATCATTATGTCTAAATCTCTCTCTCACTCATACACACATGCACAGGTCATCAAACTCAATAGAATATTATATATAATACTTCAAACGTGCTGTACATTTACTATATAAGTTACAGTGAATTATTGAGCTTTATTAATTTATAATATTTTTATGGACATTTTTGTCCCTAATGAGCCATGTGTAACACTTTCTAAAATAAGGCACAAGGATTAATCAAGAAAATAATAAGCAGATTAATCGTTAAGGAAAATAGTGGCAGCCTAAAGTAATAATTTAATAAATATTAATAATAAATACTAATAACTATTTAATATTACACTGAAAAGCTTTGAATTCAAGTTTTCAGGCTCCTTAAGACCAATTGACACTTTAACCAGGTGTCCTTGCCAACAGATTTAAGTAGTTTACATCTTTTTCCAATAAAGATTCAAGTTGAATTATGCCTGTCTTTCCATTCACATTTACTGACCATATCTGGACCAGAAATACTATAAGTCAAAGATGAGACTTGTCAAAAGAGGAGAAATGTGACTTTCTCTGCTGAGCCATGACAAGCAAACATTTGGTGTCACACGTATTAGTTATTGAGCAGAGTCTGTTAATAATGTACAATAAAATACATTGTGGTTAATATTGAAGAGACATTTCTATTGTTTATTACTACAACATATGTAATTGAATTCACATGCTGACTTTCAGTACATGAAACCCAGGCCATTACTGTCCCACTTGGGTCTAGTTCCATTAAACTTTTATATCGACTTATATTAGAGATTAGAAATCCTTGCTATCAGCAATCTGGGTCACAATAATGAGTTCAGGAGTTACATCATGTTCCATATGTGCAGGATCACTGCGTTGAAATGGAAAGTAGACATGATGGATGGGGGTGTTTTACTGAAATGCTGTTTAAGGTCTAAAGCTCTAAGATAATGAGGAGTACTTTACTATATTAATTATATCCCATATTGGGAGTTCTGATTCAACGAGTTAACTTTAGATTTTATGAACATTATTCCTGTGATCCTCGACAGCAAACTCTCACAAATCAAGATAAAGGTTAACAAGAGTCAGGGTAGGTCAGTATGTGAAAATGAGTTTTCTTTTCTAGGTATGTGCCTTCATGTAAATTAAATATCTAAACATATTAGACTATTAATCATGGATTTCCCCCCTGACCAAAATATCCATTATTTGAAGAAAAAAATAGACATGTACCCCTCCTCCTGCCCCCAAATTGCAAACATGATGGTAAGAAATCCTAAAATGTTAAATTTACTGCACATTGCACTATTGTAAATTGTATATCTTTGAATTATTGACTGTTGGCTGGCCAGATTTGAAGATATCACTCAGCTATTGTGGATATTTTCATTATTTTCGGTCATCTTGTAAATAATTAATTGACCAATCAAAGAAATAATAGACTGAACAATATATATGACTCTGCTTGTTTGTTGCAGTTTACAGAAAGCCATTCAAAAGTCAGTGACATAGATATCTTGTGTGTTATCCATGTGTCCTGAATGTCTGGTTCACTGATCACATCCAACAACTCGAGGACTACAACGCTGCCACTGTGTGCAGCACATAGAGTCCACTTTTCTGGTTTTGCTTTGAAGACAGTATCAAGACAGCAGCTATACCAAAAACTAAAACACTCACTGCAATAAAAGAAAATGTAAGCATAAATTTGACATCATATTCATATGTATATGTTCAGTAAGAATGTAATGATGTGTGTATACTCTCCTCATGGCTTCAGACTTAAGCTTTAAATTCATTGTCCCATAGGATCTGTTATTTTAAATCACTGCTATAAGAAGCTTTTGCATGAAGCCTAGAAGTTCATACAGGGCTACATGGCAGTGTAATTACATTCACGTGGCATACACTAAGCTTAATAATGGCTGGATTTCATACTTTACAGCGAATGTCAGTCTATCAACCTGAATTAAAAGGTTGCTTTATAGCCTTCGGCGTTTGGAACACATATAGAGAAAAGGGGTTTTAATTCGTAATGAATCTCCCAACTCGTGACTCAATTTTCTCTTCAAAATCAGAAATATTCCCTTCAAGAATTCTGACAAATATTAAGGCCAGCTCCTCTGTGGCATGAATGTAAAACTGTGCCGTTTCCTTGAAGGAAAAATGTGTCTCGGACACTCTGACAGATGGCAGAGACATGTGTATTTGTGTGACGAGCTTAGCAATCAAACATGCTTCACAACAAACTGAAGAGCCACCCACAGTCGACCTTGTGCACCACCAGCCATTATGTTGGTGGGTGTAGTCAGTATGTGTACTGATGCTAATTCTCCTCCAGGATATTTTCAAACAATGAAGCATATGTTGTTTTCAGAAATAAATTAAAATGCAATATGTCTGTCTTGCACTGTACTGCACTGTTCTTTCACTGCACTTCATTTTAATCTATTCTTAACACAACTTTACTATTAGAAGTAACCATAATTCATTTTCCCTTTCCTAATTTCCTAATTTATTCCAACTATGTTTCCCTATTGTAAATTCCTGTTTCAGTTTCGAGTCTCATGGATAATGTATATAGATTTATATGTCACGGTCTCCAGTTTTAATTATTTCAAATCATGACAAATGACGTATTTTCCTTCAGTTTGACTTTTTTAACTACTACAATATCCATGAGCTTCAGCCACCATTGCAACGGAGGAAGTTTCAGAGCTGTGGTGAATTCATAAGGCTTCATGGTGTAGCTGGAAACAAAAACAGGGTAATCAAAGTCACTTTACATAAGTTAAAATGATCTCATGGCACTATAGTTGCCAGATTGATTAAAATTTACCCCAGAATCCCACAGCAATTACTTTACACTGCAGACTCAGTTATCAGGGTTTTAAAATGTGTAATCTTTAGCTTCAACTTGCCTTTGGTGGTAGCAGAATTTTGAACTCAGTAATTGGACGTTTCTTTGCAAAATGAACTTTTAAAGAGTCATAATTTCATCTTTACTTCAGTTTTTGTGCACAGGCTTGTACCTTAGACTTTTTATCAAAGGACCTAATACTTTATATTCTGACATAGCTGCTCATTTTTTGTACTGATGATCAAACTGTGATTTTCCTGCCTATCCAAGCCTTGGAGGTTTGTCATCCATCATAAGTTTGTTTATTGCACTGCAGCTTTGCTTTATCATCAACCTGCCTCAAGAAAGAAGCAATAAATATTACTGCTTAAAGTTAAAAAGCACAACACAAGCTAGAACATTTATAACTTCACAGTGTTAATGCACTACTGCAAAATGTCTGTGTGATCAACCATTCGGCACATGAAAATGCTTCCAATTCCTGTCAGTGTTTATCTCCATTGTCATCATGAATTTCCGAAGCAGTTAGCAGCTACATTGTTTTCAAAACATATCTGTCCCTGGCATATTTTCACACTTCCTTGTGTACTATTCATCTTTTAGTCTTACTTTTACAGCTCTGACTTTTATATTTTCACTTTTTATATAAGTGATGTATTTGCACAGATACAAACACCATCAAAGCAGCAGAAGAGCTTGGGCCAAGCCTCTGTGTCAGGCTCATTATCACAATACTGAGATCTGTGGCCTTTTAGATGGGTCAGATAATCCCAGACAAAGCGAGAACAGGGACACACACACTTACCCTCTCGGTAGACCAATAAACACACAGATGCATGTGCACACACAAATTAACATGTGCATGCTTGCCCTACTGAACTAGCTTATTTCAGATTAATCTCCATCTACTTCTGTCTCTCCACTAATCGGTCTGTCGGTATATCTGCTTCTACTCAGCTGAATATTGCAGTTTTCTGTCAGCCTAAGCGTTTCTCTTTCTGAACTTGGGTTCATTTACTCCAAAAATCACCTAAATCAACATATTTAGGTCCAAAAACAAGCAACATTTGCAGGCTGGACCACTTTTCAGAGAGTATTAAATGTTCATGCACCAAAAGTAATGACAAGCATCTTGTAGAAGCAGTCTGACAAACACATTATTGTTGTCCTTTTTGTCTAAATAGCTAAAGCCCCCAAGAACAAAGCCTTAAAAAGCTACACAATACTTTTATTGTGTGTGTAAATATCTTTCATTCTCCCCAAGGTGGCAAAAAATCCTCTGCCTGCATAAAAGCCAACAAACACATTTCCTGTGACATTTCAGTCCACCCCAGTTGCATGAAAATACATTTTGTAAAATGCCGTCAACAGGAACAACACAGCACAGAACTCAACACAGAGGTTGCACTGCCCTTCAATTTAGTGACCTTATCAAACAGAAAGAAAACCTGCAGAGGGTTCCTTGAAGACAACAAGTACCAATATTCCACTGGAGGAAAAGATTAGGCGTATTTATGGTTGTAACGACAACGTGATGAGTCAATTATGGCTCTTCTTTACCAGATCTCATTTTCCAGTGAATTATCTTTATTCAACCCTTCCTGCTTTTCAGGAAATAAATGTGCCTGCCTCAACAAAATAAGCTGACACAAAGCTGCTATATTGACTCACAAGTTTAACCGCACCTTTTTTCCCCAATGCAAGAAACCCAACCGAAGAGAGAGAAAAAAAATCGATAGTGAATTTAAATTAAATTGATCATCCTTCCTGGAACCCCTCCAGGATGTTTCACGGGTGAAAAGGTTAATTTGAGGTTTTCAGTCACAGTAAATTATATTGAGGAATCTGTCATCCTGTTTTTTCCCCCCTTTATTAGCCTGTATTGCGAGAGCTGATAACTTCTGGGAAACTTTGAATGCAAGAAAATAATTAACTCACCTTCATCAGATTATAGCAATGTTTTACTAACCTTGGTCATGAGGCACCCCCAGCCCTGCATACTTTTAGATGTTTCCCTCTTTCAACAAAACTGATTCAAATGATAAACTCATCATCAAGCTCTGCAGATGCCTGATAACAACCTATTCATTTTCCAATCAGGTGTGCCGGAGCAGGGAAACATCTAACACATGCATGGCAAGGGTGCCCCAGGACCAAGATTGAAAAACACTGGATTAGAGGATAGAGCTTCAAACAATTATGATCACTTCCTGGCTGAGTAAAAGAGCTTATATGTATTATATGTATTGCTGATAATCCATCTGGTGCACTACAATGCATCTTTGAATTACTCTGTGATTACAAATCAAATGTCAAGGAAAGAGGTGGAAGAATTAAATGAAGTAGACACCAAATAAGGCCTATGGGAGATCTGGATTTAGCAACAGTTGATTGATTTCCAAACTGGGACTAAATTGGGCTGTTCAGGACTTTGTCAGTACCTCCCTAACTTCCCCCCAAAATACAATTATGCAATTAATTTTCAAGCCTGATTGCACATGATTGATTTCTTCACTAATACTTCAAAACAACCACACAAGTACAACACTTGATCCCGAGACATTTACAATATAATACTGGGTTAGTCTGGACTGCCTGCGTCTTGCATATTAACTACTGCTTAAAATGTAAAGTATAATATTTAAAATGGTTTCTGCCTCTTCCCAAAGCTGTAACATCATAAATGGACTAGAAAAGGGACCTTTAAATATGAAAGGTTAGTGAACATCACAGTAATTAAAACAGGTGGAGAATACTTAAAAATAAGAAACTCACTCTTCTTAGCAGCGGCCATGTCACAGGAATCGGTCCAGTACAGACACACTTGGACACACACACTGTCACAGCCTTGTCATTTCAGCAAACTGACCTCAAAACGACCCTGGAAAACAAGTTAGGATAGAGGAGACCATGAGACACATTTTTCAATAGGCCGAGAGCGAGATCTAGGAAGATAAACAGACAACAATAAGCAATGATTAAATCAGACAGACAGAAGAGCACTGGAAGATAAGGAGAAAAGCAAAGGTTGTATATGAAGAAAAAATAAAATCAGGAAATAATAGCTCGCCATGGTAAGCTTCCTGGGGTGTTTTTCTTTCTAAATCCATGACCACAGGTTAGCCTGTATTACAGCTGAGAGCACAGCTGTGCTGCACTAGTCACGCCAGGAGTACCAGAGACTCCCGACAGAGACTTCAATTAAAGGAAAACAACAAAACAGTCTAAGAGGATTAGCGACAGAGTGAAGCTGATGCTCCTGGGCTTCGCACAGATGGAGAACGTTCATCACATCTTTGGAAGGTGCTTAATATAAATATGGAAACATAGACACCAAACAGCATATTTATACACATTATAGTGCGTAATGACAATATAATGACAGCACATAAGTGCAAAGGATAGCAATAATACTCAGAAGAGCAACCATCTCTTCAGGCATTACTGTTGTTATACACATACTGATATGATCAGTTTCACAAGTTTCTCCAAAGCTGTGACTTTACATGATGATAAAAACCAGGTGAAACTTTACAGGACCACAAAGAACTTGTTAAATTACGTCATCAGGTGTAATCATAGTGCAAATAATGTTATTATTAGTATTAGTATTATTAGCATTACTAAAGCATGCCTACTGGTGCTTTATACAAATCTGCTGCAATCAGGGAGCTTGGATAACATTACCCTCCCTAAATCAGCCATGTAAGTTTGAATTTTGGTTGCCAACTTTAAAAAAAACTGTGTGCAGTTGAGTAGCTACTAGAAGCCTTTTCACTGCTTCTACATATATTTGTTTAGTTGGAAATACTAGAATATACACATCCCTTTCCTAACAAGATATACTGTATCAAGATCCTGACTTTGTATTCAAGAGAGAAATAAAAGGATTTTCTTTTCCTTCTTTGACATCAATCACAGTTTTCTCTAAAAACAAGAAAACTAGTGGGTAGATGTTTTTGCACAAGCAGAGCTGGCTGCTGCCTAGTAACTATGAACATACAGTCCTCTGCACTGTTGAGACTTTTGGGAGTTGTTTGAAACACAGAACAAAAGTAACAAGCTTGAACAAGACTGAAGAAACCTTCATGATGCCATGCCAATACCTGATCGCAGCACAGATAATTTTACTGAGGAGACTAACATCTGCACCCATGTTAGATAGAACGCTTTTATCCTTTTAATTAAGAGACCAGAAATCAGATGCTGCTGGTCTAAAAACAGCCCTGGACAGTCTTCTTTTCAAAAATGCCATCTGTGCCCGATCCAACCTCTCTCTCTCAGAATTCTGCAGCTCCATTTAGTGTGCAGTATTTCCATTTAATTGTTCCTTTTGCACATTTTCTGATGGGAACCATTCACATCTGTGACCTTAAGAATCACATGTGGTTTGCACTTCCTTCTTATGGGTTTAACCAAGGCTGGGAATGAAGCGAGGATCGTTGCGTTCACTTTCTGCAACAGGAGAGGGAAGTGTGTTGCATCATGGAATAGAAAACTTACAATGTCACATCCACTGAGAATAGTGTGGAACCAGAGGATGATCCACTTTTAACAGTAAGGAACATTAGTGCTGCCTAAATGGGTCGCTATGATTAGAAAACTACTGATGAGATACAAATGTTCACACCTCCAGCAGTGAGAGCTTCTGGGTGACAAAGTATATCTATAAAAAAAACTTAATGAGTATAGTTTTCCACATGAATTATTATGACATCAAATATGTTAATTAATTAGCAGTACAGCTTGCTTAAAGGATAATTCTGGTTTATTAAAGAAAAAACAGGTTCCAACAGGGCCCAAGCAGTTAGTCAAGCAGACAGGTTATAACGAATCCCTCATCTTGGTCTAATTTTTTAGTAAAAACAATGAAAAACTGTAAAAGTATGATCAAAACCGTCTGTTCTGTGAAATTAGGGATCATTACAGATATCTAAGGGCCATTTGTGTTCATTTCTGCCTACACACTAAAGACTTTAGACAGTCTGGCTAAAGCAGTTCTTGGCTTGTTTACAACCACTCTGATCATCTTGTGTTTCTTTCCCTGTCACATTTTTTTTTCGCTGTAGCATTGTCGCCATGTTCACAGACCTCAGCAATTACTTTGGTGAGCTCAGATTTATCATAATCCAAGGAAATGACCCAAATTGTAATATACCAGAATAATCTTTTAAGTCCATTATTTCCTCCATGTTTTTTGCCCTCTGCAGCAGTGAGGTGCTGTCAAGGGCAAAGATGACCGAGCTGTTGAAAACTGCGTGGTGGAGTTCTGATGTTCATTTCAATCAGTCTTATTAAAACTTGGAAAATGTAATACATAAGAGTCACATGGGCTTATGCTGTTGAATTTGGTCTGTGAACACACAAGCATGTCACCTCTGATACTTCTGTTTTATAAAGGATGCATTGGCAATGTCAACCAGAACAGGTGTGACCCAAAAAAACTAATTTGATGGTTTGTGTTGTCATAGATACTCTATCAAAATATATAAATAATTGTGTGTAAATAACCGTGTACTGCACATAATTGTTACTTTTACAGTTACCTTCAAAAGGATGTGAGCTCTGGATTTCACTTACATGCATCACCACCTTGTTTAAATCCTGAAGCCCTGTCAGGCTTTGTCACTGACAGATCTCCCTCGGCTTTGTGTCACAGTTGATAATTAAAATTGCAGATGCCACAGTGAAGCGCAACAGGTATTCGTCTCCTGCTTTGATTTCATGCATGTTATTTTGGGTCAATGATTTGTTGTCTTTCATCTGAATAAAAAGGCACCCGTTAGGAGTGACTTAAGTATCTGAACATTCACATATAGTAAAATTATCTCAAGACACCATCAACTTATTTCTGCTCTACATCATGCAATGCCATGCACATAACCTACTATATCAACTATGTCATTAGTCTATTTACAATGTTTAACCCTTTGCTTTTTATTGCCTCACCACTTACTGCAGGGTATAGCAGATGTGGGCCACATCGGCTGAAACATTTATACAATTTTATGAGGTAAAAAACATGACATCTTAGACGTGCAATTACACACAGGAAATGCTGTTATTAAGGCTGTGAAGTTCTAACTAAATTGGTAAAGGAAAAGGTGTGTCGAGAAACCCTGGACCTTGTATAGCTATAATGTGAGGTATTATGTTGACAATAGTGTAATCAGCTTTGTTTATACCGCTGTCCTGTAATGTTATCTTGTGCATCTTATCTTATCCTGCTCTAGAGGGAGAGAGAGAGAGAGAGAGAGAGAGAGAGAGAGAGATGCCTGTTTTCTAGGCACACCTAAAACTAAACTGAATACAATCTAATACAACAGATCTTCAACAAATCCTAATTTCATCAAGGTTACGATGGTATGTTTTGCTGAAACAGTTTTCGACAGGTGCTGCAAAATGTATGGTCAGTTTAGAGGCTGAATTTGACGGCATTATCCTAAGAGGGTTTATCTCATATATTTTCCATCCTACTTGCATCAACTAGGGTAGACTAAACCTATCAGTCGTTTGATCTATAACATGTCAGAAAATGGTGAAAAATTCCCCAAAACCCAACATGCAACCTCAAATGTCTAGTTTTGTTCTGAAAAAACAGTCCAGAGTAAAAACATATTCAATTTGCTGTCAGGAAACACTGAAGAAACCAGAACGTTTGAGAAGCTTTTTTTCCTTTTTTTTTTAATGACTCAAATCGATTAAATCAATCATCGAAATAGCTGCAGACTAATCAATTAATCAACTAGTTGCTTCACCTCTACAGTGTAACGCTAGTCTTTATAAATAGCATTAGTGGAGACATCGACAGCAAATATTAATGCCTATAATTAGACGATTGGCTTTCAGTAACATGGTCAAAACTGGAACTCTCTAAAGGGCATGTAAATGAAAAATTGTCTATGAAATAAATGACACAGCACAAAAACAATACATAACACATTAAATGAGACACAAATTACATACACATGAACAGCAAAAGTGACTTTGGTAAGGTTACCTACACGTCCACAGTGCATGCAAGAGCAACACATACACTTAACACACATTTAGTGAAATATTAACAGGCTGTAGCAGCGTCTTATCCCACATGTTTAAGTAGATCCGGACAGGTGTTTGTTACCACCCCCTCAAAAAAGTTGCAGCATTAACACAAAACTACCCAACATGCATGTCTTTTCTGTTCTTTTCATTGCCTGTTAACGCTTACCTCGTTTGACGTACGATGATTAAACGTCGCGGAGTGAAGAGCTGTGAGTCTGTCTGTAGAAATGTTGATAGTACAGACTACAGAGAGTCGTTGCAGCTCAAAATACTAACCAGCTCAACCTCCACTCCCCTTTTTTTTCTTTCTCTCTTGGCTGCACTTTCTCTATCGGACCATTTCCGCATTTTGGTCACATGTTTCGCTCTCTAATGCTGCTCCTCTAGTGCTCATTGAAAATAGACGCTCCTGGACATCATTGTGGTCATTTGGCGCCATCTAGTGTCAATTTGTGCGAATGAGTCGGTAAACAGTCTACAGTCTATGAGTGGATTAGGGTAATCCCTAATTTTGCAATTGATTTGTTTACCACTTTTGCATATGAATCCATTACATTATATCAACACCTAATATCATTATGAAATCCCTGAGATGTTTCCTTGTTAAATCAGAAGACAGTTTTGAGATATTGTACTCAAAAGGAACATGGCACTTATATTAATGTTCCTTGTGTCAAATGGTTTCAGAATTACAAAGCAGCCTTATTTGGTCATTTAATTGTGTTGGCCTACATGTTTTTTGCTTTCTGCATATCTGATATAATCAATATATATAAATCAATATAATTTACAGAGTTTGCATATAGTAGTTAGCTTTAGAATAATTGAATAGAAAAATAAATAATTGCACTGCAGCCTTATTGTCCCATATTAGTCAATGCCTCACATAACCCTAATCTACCCTAACACATTTTTTGTCCACATGTAGTTAGTGTTATGTCATAAAATGTATAGAAAATGTCTATTACTCCCTTCAGACTTTTTTGTGACCTGGTCGATAGTACAGTACTCTGAAATTTTACCCATTTCCAATGAGAAAACGAGACGAATTTGCACATTTTCATCCACATGTTAATTGGGTATATTATTAGGTATGCTGTGTTTACATGAAGATTAGCATTTACCTAATTTATGATTACATGTGACGTATCATCACAATTGATTTATATACAGGTATCTCTATACAGGTGTACCGCCCCCCGCCCCTTCGAGGGCGACTCTGGGTAAAATACGTTATTCAGTATTTCTTAACAAAGGTGTGTCGCACTTTCGCTGCTCCGTTAAAAACATTAACTGGCTTAAAATGTGAGGTCGGTTGAATTGGGTTGTTTTGTTTTGTTGTTTTGGGGGTGCGGATGAAATGTGCACAGTGAGGCCGTCGAGACAAAGTTTGAGATTTCTGCAAGCCTGAGTCAAGACCATCGTCACGGTACCTACTTAATTAAAACGTATTTCCTACTATAACACTATAGAAATCAAATAATACTTGTTTATTGGGTAAAATGTGAACACAAATGTCAATTATATCCTTTTCACTAGATACTAGAAATTTTACCCTTTTTCATGTTCATTTGTTACAAGTAAATTGCGAAGAAGGTACGAACCCTAGACTCTTTTAAAGATAGACTCAAAAACGTTTCGTTTCTTATATACATACAAGCTGTTACGCATCACAACTGATGAAATGTACAGTGCATGTATTGTTATGACAATTAAACCAACATTTTTTTTTTAAAGGAATGAGATATAGAAAATAATAAAAATGTCTGACGCTGCAAAGTACACTTCGGTTATAAACCACGCTTTCAAGGATTTACACATAGCCCGGCTAGCTCAGTCGGTAGAGCATGAGACTCTTAATCTCAGGGTCGTGGGTTCGAGCCCCACGTTGGGCGCTATACTCTTTTTTCCACAGCTGTAAGGGTTTCTTGTCCTCCAGGGTTCCCTCATGTGGTAGGTTTAGGTACTATGGAAATAACAAAATGATATATTATTAGTATGTTTTCTAAATTACAGTAATAGTAATATTTGGTCTCTATGTAAGGTAATAGTTTACCATAGATTCAGTTATTACTATTTATAGCATTCAATCACTTTTCAAAATCATAATGACCAAAATCAATCAAAATGACCACAATACATTGTCAATTGCCAACTTATGAAATGCAATGCTCTTGTAAAGTACACGATACAGGGTTTGAACTGTGGCCCTTTGCTCTTTTAATGAAGTTATACCTCCTGATAAAATATATATATGCTGTAGATTAAATATATACGAGATACTAATGTTGTAGTTGATGTCCAGATGGTAAAAATTACATTTCAAACTAACTTCAAGCATCAAGAGATATTTAGTATGTACTCTGTCTTTACATTATTATGAAAAGAAAAAAAAACAAAACAAGTCGTCCCTGGGTGGGCTCGAACCACCAACCTTTCGGTTAACAGCCGAACGCGCTAACCGATTGCGCCACAGAGACCACATGGCCCAGTTGTTAAGGGTTATAAAAGCTTTATGTTACGATCTATGGTTTTTCAGTAGTTGTATTTCAATATGCCTTTCTCCGAAATTATAGCGAAACAAGGCTTCAACGGTCTTCTTTGAAAAAAGAAACTATGAAATGAAATATAACAGTGGAAGTCATTGCTAATTCCACAGAGTATTTCACAAGAATTGACAATGGCCTGCTCATACTTTAGCACACATACTAACACCACACACTACAGAAATACAGAAAAGGTGTTTAGGGGTTTGGTTTCTGTATCGTATTTTAGAGGAATTTTAACAGTAGCCCGGCTAGCTCAGTCGGTAGAGCATGAGACTCTTAATCTCAGGGTCGTGGGTTCGAGCCCCACGTTGGGCGCTACGCTTTTTTACACATTGCAATTCAGTGTTTTTTTTTCTTTGGTTTACCATGCTGATTTATAGGGCTTTTTTGCTCCCTGCTATGACAATGCTGATAATTAAACCATGAAATAGCATTTAAATCGTGAAGTTAATCCACGGTGGGAGGGACTAAGACACCAGGAGAAGTTGCAAGTGAGGGAAACGTGGATGCCATTTAAGGGACTTGTGATACACCCAGTGAGATGGTCGCCTCCATGTGATTTAATGTCACTGAGAGAAAGGCAAACTGGAGCACTAAGATAGTAGAAACTCCACAGTTGCAAAGTGACAGACCCTCTCTGCTTCTTTTTGTTTATGCTGTGGTTCTGTTTGCTTTATCAGACCATGACCCCCACTATGCACTGGTGTGGTTTGCACCTGAATGTGAAGCAGTGAGGATAAGAGTTGTTGAGGTCTAAAATGGAGGGTAAAATGGAGTGTTTTGGTTTCAGAAGTGAAGCACGTTTTGTATGGGATCAAACTAGGGCCATAAATATTTTGTACCTGTAGAAATTATTTGTGCCTGTGCAAGCATTTCTTCGACATACACTCAAATTTCCTACCTTCTACGTGCCACATTGAAGTTACAAGACACAAACCCAAAAAAAAAACAAAAAAACATCACATAACAAACAATTGAAAGCAGTGAACAAACACCAGATACACAGAGCACCTGCATAGCACAGCAAGAATTTCGTTGTACAATTGTACAATGATAATTAAGTTTTCTAAGTTACGCAGCTAAAATTAGCTAATGCTTGGTTGTACGTTAGCACGCTGCTAACGTTAGCTGCCATGTTAACGTGTAGTCAGACAGCTGTAGTAACAACTCTGCTGCTACTTTACAGCTAACATCACAATAACAGCAGATCTTAATAAACTAGACAGTGAGCTGAATGTCCAGACAGGTAACATTACTGTTTATGTGAAGCACAGCAGAGCTGATGTTACTCACCTGTCCGCATTCACTCTCCGGTCCGTCTGTCCCTCCGCCGGTTAGAAAACCACCAATGTGTCCGCAGGTCATTTCATTGTTTGTCCTTCTGACCTTCTCCTCTCTGGGTGTTTCTCCGTCACTCTCTCCTTCTCCACATTAATTGTCCATACCACATTCACCGTTTCTTATGGAAGAGGATTAAGGCCACTGTGGGAAAAAAATATTTCTACAGGTACACAACTTTTTACACAGGCACAAATTATTTCTACAGGTGCAAAACTTTTTTACACATGCAGAAATTATTTCTACAGGTACAAAATCTTTATGGCCCTAGTTTGATCCCATACAAAACAAGGTCAAAATTCGTACTTGTAACTTGAGTTTTGTAAACTTGTAACTTCAGGGTCGCACTTGAAGGTGGGAAATTTGTGTGTCCGTCGGATTTAGTTTTACACATGCACAAAATATTCCCACAGATACAAATATGTTTTACACATGCACAAACTATTTTTACAAATTCAAAATATTGTTACACATGCACAGTGTTTTTACACGGGCACAAAATATTTTTACAACTACAAAACTGTATTACACATTTGAACGTCATTGTACAAGTACAAAATCTTTTTGATCCTTATTTGATCCCATAGTTTTGTACTGAACAGTTATGACTGTTAATCAACAATAACACAGTGAGAAGAAAGCTTACAGCTCTGTTTTTGAAGAGACTAGGAAAGACGGTGTGTAATTTAACCAAAGAAGATCGCCCAACGTGGGGCTCGAACCCACGACCCTGAGATTAAGAGTCTCATGCTCTACCGACTGAGCTAGCCGGGCTGTAAATAGGCTCCGCCCCCACAGCAGACGCGTCTGAGGGCAGGACAATGTTACTTCAGCCCTGGGACCAGGTGAGGCTAAATTGCCCTCAGCCAATTATGATTTAACTGTCCTGAGGGCAGGAGAATATGGTTCCACTTGCTACTTGTTAGCCCTAGCATATGCCGCACTATAGCTTGCTACCTTCAGAAAGATATCTCAGCATTAGCATTTGAGTGAGAGGAAATAGCCTTCCACGCATGCACACAAACAATCACTTCTCTTATTAATTGAGTGCTTATATTTCACAGGGGGAAAGCGAGGAGCATGTGTGTGCAGAAACACAAACAATTAGCTTTAGGTGTTTTATTTGGACTTTGCCCTGTCGAAAATCCATAAGGGGTCTGATCGGTCCAGACTGTGTGTAGTTGCAGTTTTACAGTCAACCAGTAGGTGGCACTGTCAAAAAACCACAAGGGGTCTGAACCATAGACTGTATAAAAGAAACCATAATCTGAACCTTAGAGAAATTCAACTCCTGAAATTCAAATTACCCCGCCTCTATTCTGTTTTGATTGGTTGCCTGAACCAATCACAGTACTTTCTGCCCTCAGAACATCTTTCAGTAAGCAGAACTCCCATCTGCTGTGATTAAGCAACCGTGCATGCCTCCACGTTGTTTAAATGCCCATCCCCCACTGCTGCACGCATACAAAATCTGAAAGCTACAAGAGTGCCAGAACTTGTCGGTTAGCGCGTTCGGCTGTTAACCGAAAGGTTGGTGGTTCGAGCCCACCCAGGGACGAGAGTTTTTTCTCCTCAGAGGACCCACAGTATTTAACCTAGAGTGTATACTTTTTTTTGGTTAAACAAAAAACATGCGTCTATTTGGCTGGCTATTTTTACAGATATCTAAAGGGAAAACTAGCTTGCTTTGTGGCGCTGCTTAGGAGTCAGCTGTCGATTAATAGCCAAAAAAAAAAAAAACAAGTCGTCCCTGGGTGGGCTCGAACCACCAACCTTTCGGTTAACAGCCGAACGCGCTAACCGATTGCGCCACAGAGACCACATGACTCGACAGGCTATTATAGGGATTATAATTTTAGCGTTTGGTGTGATTACTATATCTGCATTAGATTCACTAAGTAAGATTACCGTATCAGACAGTATGGTTTGGTGTGATTTATGGTTTTGCATACAGTCTTCCATTTATATTTCTTTGCTCTTTGCTCTTTATCTGTGCCTGAAACAGAGCAAAGGGTCCATAGTACGAAATAAAATGTCATAACTCCCGACTGCTATTGTACAACTTGATACAGAATTTCATTTTATGTGGTAGTAAAAAGATATATATATATCTCATATATATATATATATATATATGAGACAAGAAAAGAATATATGTATTTTGCAATTAATGACAATAATAATGATGATGATAATTATAATGATAATAATTATAATAATAACAATAATAATAATAAAAATAAAGGTACATTTATTGATCCCACAGTTTGGGAAATTAACTATTACAGCAGCTCAAAAAGGTAGGGATTTGACAAAAAAAAAACAATTAAAAAACATGTATACAACAATAACATTTTAATCAAAATTTAAAACTAAAAAAGGACCTCAAAGTGCAAATCATTGTGCAGCATTGTACAGTCTGACTGCAGTTGGAATGAAGGAGGGTGGGAGGTGTTGTCCATGTCCATGATGGTGGACAGTTTGGCCAAAACCCTCCTCTCTCCCACCACCTCTATGGAGTCCAAGGGGCAGCCACAGACTGAGCTAGCTCTGTTGAGTCTGTTCTTGTCCCACTCAGAACATTCCCCTACCCAACACACCACTGCATATGAGACCACAGATGCCACCACAGAGTCGAAGAAGGTTCTCAGCAGTGGCTTGCACACACCAAAAGATGCAAGCCTCCTCAACAGGTGTAAACAACACTGACCCTTCTTGTAAATAGAGTCAATGTTATCTGACCAGTCCCGGTTATTGTTAAAGTGGACACCCAGGTACTTGTATGTCCTCACTCGCTTGATGTCAAGTCCCTGGATGTTCACCCGTGCAATGTTGGAGGGTTTTCGGTGGAAGTCAAGCACCATCTCCCTTGTCTTGCTGGCGTTTACTTGTAGGTGGTTCTTCTCACAGCAGTCGACAAAGTCCATGATGACCTTCCTGTACTCACTAACCCTAACCCTAACCCTCTGACACACATACTACAATGGCAGTGTCATCAGAGAATTTCTGGCGTATCTGAAGTTGGCTGTATACAGGGTGAAGAGGAAAGGTGAGAGTACTGTACTCTGAGGGGCCTCTGTGCTGCAGACCACCACGCCAGACACGCAGTCCTGCAACCTCACATACTGGGGTCTGTCTGTGAGGTAGTCAAGGGTCCATGCAACCATCAGGTCACTGACCCCCACTCTCTCCAGCTTCCTCCTGAGCAATGTAGGTTGAATTGTATTGAAAGCACTGGAGAAATCGAAAAAACTGATCTTCACAGTATTTCCTGTGTCCTCCAGGTGAGACAGGGATCGCTGCAGCAAGTAGATGACAGCATCATCCACCTCAATGCCAGGCTGGTATGCAAACTGCAGGGGATCCATGTAAGGGCTCACCAGGGGGTGGAGATGGTCCAAAACGGTCCTCTCAAGTCAGGTGGGAGGTTAAGGCCACAGGTCTGAAGTGGTTGATTTCATTGGGGCACGAGGTCATTTAGAAGACAAGAAATCTTCCAAATGACGGGAACCCTTTCCAGACTCAGGCTCAGGTTAAAGATGTATAATAATAATAATAATAGTAATAATAACAGCAATAACAACAATAACAATAACATTACTAATAAAAATAATAATAAATTGGGTTGATGACACATGCCATGTTACACAAAAAATAACATGCATAAATATAAGATTAAGATTTAGTTTTAATATACAGTGTAATGTATGTCAGTGGGCATGTACGGGGGTGAAAGGTGAGGACGATTCTAAGAGCCGGAGGCCCTAAAACAACACTAGAACATTAGTACATTTTTTATTAACTTATAATCATTCATAGAAATTAATAGAACATTTTATTTAAAACATACTCACTTAACTGACGCTTTATCCGTTTGGTTTCTGGCAACAACAAAAAAAGACCATCCCAAGCCTCAGTATTGTATTGCCCAACACCCCCCCTCGAGTCACATGAAGTGGTTCAGTCCTGTCTCTAAACCAGGCGCGGTATTTGCTGCTAGCAGTGAGTTGCACTCGCACTGTAGCGCTGTACGGGACTATTGTCTGGGTAGCTTCATAAAAAATTAAAGTAATGTCCTAAAAACGAAAACAAAGATAAGAGGAAGAAATGAAACTGTGACATATGTCACCAAATGTTTCATAAAAAAGGTGGGTCTAATCCATGAGTGGTGAAAATTAACCTGTCAGCTAAATTTAGTCCACAGTGAAATAGGCTAAGGTGACTTTTGCTCCAAACATTAGTTACTGCTAATATCATAGACAATTCTGAGTGTTTGCATTTCACCCTTCTTCTATTTGACATTTAATCAATGTAGGTCAAAGTCAAGGTGTTTTTATTTATACCCATAGGTAGATTTATTCTGCAGTAGTAGGAGAGGACGTCTCATTACACGTAGACATTAAAATGGCAGGACACAGATAACAATTTAAAACAGCACAAACAGACATGGGCAAGTACTTACAAGGTTCACTGAGTAGAGTGCAAAGCAGAATAAAAAGACCATTAAAATGTCAATATAAAAACCTGTTAAGAACATGATGCAAGGGACCAAGAGTAATATGATGATTAGGTAGACTTATATATAAAAAGGTTTTTTTTAAATTTCACTAAGACTTATTTAAAAGAGAAACAGGTAAATGTTTACCAAGCCGTTCATACTAAATCAATTTTCCCTGCTCCCTGTGCCAGGACCAACAGATGCATCATGCTGCCCCCATAATAGTGAACCAGCCATACTGCAAACTGGAGAAAAAGGTGAGCAGGATTGTGTTGAATCACATGACATTAACACAAGGGAGTCTGTGGGAATGTATTATTATCATTATTATGAAAATAAGAAGAATTATTGAATCCTTCTCAATGATAAGAATTGGTCGTATAATTAGTTGGTATGTATACTTTTTTTTTTTTTTTTTTTAAATCTACTGCTGATTTCTTTTTGTTCGTTATATCATTCTTCCATTTAAGAATTGTGACATTAAGATTACAATTTACAACAGAGTAAATATTGTACAGTTAGTATTGGACCACAATAGAGTTGCAAGCTTGCACAGGTAGAGGTGTGGTTACAGCAGTTGCACAGTTTGGCATGACTTATGTGTGTGGCGGGGCTCAATGTGGTATGTTTTCATTGGGCCTAAAATCTGGTTTGTGAGGCACGTTGCAGACTGGAAAAAAATGTTTTTGTTGCGTGATGTCTTGATAGACCTTTGGTTTGTCTATTGTTGTGTTTAAAGACTTAAATCATACAACAATTTCTAATGCACATGGAGTGGATTTTACAACTCTAAACTTATCACAATGCAACTGTTTACTAGTGGGATCATTGCCGCTTTTCCATTATACAGTTCCAGCACTACTCGACTCGACTCGGCTCAACTCAACTTGTTTTTTTGTGTGATTCCACTTGGGTTAGTAGTAGTACCTGGTACTTTTTTAGTACCTGCTCTGCTGAGGTACCAAGCGAGTCAAGACGATACTAAATGTGATGTCAACAGACGGCCGGCCACTGATTGGTCAGAGAGTCACTGGAAGTCATGAGCCGTCCCACACAAGAATTAATCCCGACATTTTTAAATACCGGCAACAGCGGTAATTTTCTTGCATTGTGTGTCAAAAGCCACATACAGCAGCAAGTGCACCACTGCCGTGTTATGACGACCCCACCCACATTGAGTACGTACTTTTTTGTAATGGTAAAGGTTATTCCTGGTACTGTACCAAGGCGAGTAGAGTCAAGCAGAGCTAGAACTGTATAGTGGAAAAGCGCCAAGTCTGTGACTGAGAAACCACATGCAAGTCCTAACCTGGAACATGGATTGACACCAGATAGTGAATACCTGCTCACATGATCTTACCTGTTTATTTAAGGACAAAAGTCCACGTCCCTGGGTGGGCTTGAACCACCAACCTTTCGGTTAACAGCCGAACGCGCTAACCGATTGCGCCACAGAGACTGCTGTGGCCTCTCTCTGAGGGTTATGGCAGAAATTTTAATCATGGCATATTACATGAAGCATTCATATAAATTGATTTGTACACTACACGGTCATACTGAAGCTCCAGCTTTCTCTAACCCTTCACACCTAAGATAGTGTTGTCAGGTTATTAAAGGTAGGGTTGGTAATCCTGTTCAGAAACACTTTTTGTTATACTGGGAGAAATGGTCCTTCTATTATGAAAGGTATTAATACATTATGGCTTTAGAAAAAGGAACGGAAAAATCAGAGCTCTGTAGCGGCCACAGGACTGATAAAACCCCGACCAATCCGAGCCGTTCGGTGCGAACAGAAAAAACCAATCAGGTGGCTTCATGTCTAGTTTTGCTTCCGCATACAGTCTACGCCCCGCCCCCCTCTCTCCCTGCCTACTGCGCGCGTGCACAGTCTTCACCTGTTGCTGTTGCCAGAAAAACCAGCACACCCTCTCCCCACTCTGCAGAACTACCGAATACGGATATAATATTTATGTAAGAGCAATGGCTGAGAAAGTACAACTTGCACGTCTACTTGTAACGGCTCGTCCAGAGAAAAGGGGAAGAAAGAGAAGCCTGAGGAGGAAAGGACTGCTAATAAAAAGGCTATGGATAAAGCAAGAGGTCAAACAAGAATCAACATCGGAGTAGCATTTGAGCGGTGGAGACAACTGAGGGATCTGAAGGGCCTGAACAGTGATGCCGAGGTTGCTCTCTGTCTGTTGGACAGGTAATGATTTGTTTTGCTTCGGGGAGGATTTGTTATATATATGTAAGTTATGCTAACGTAGCTACTTTTGTAGCTTGTATTAGCGTAATGCTAATATTAGCTTTGCTGTGTGTTTAAAACGGGTCGGTGACGCCAGTATTGAATAGATTATACTAGTATATTAATTTGAAAGATATTACTCTACCCTAGTCTTCAGTGTCTGCATTATTATTGTGATAAAAAGACCTACGTATATTGGCTTTTACACGTTACAACTGTGGTGATGTAGCTCATTTATGTTTTCATAGCCATGAGAAGGACCGATCAACCTCGACGCCGTCTAAACACGGATTGATGAGACCTACTCTCCCTCCAGTTCAACTATTGTTTCTGAGTCTCTGTCCGACCGGTGAGTTCAACTTGCTACTGCTATGAATATGTCTTTGGAATATAAATATCTGTCTTTCATATCTAGCCTTTTCTGTTTTATGTGCCTCAAAGTGCCATTTGAGGTACTTCAGAAAACAGCATTATTGTACATACAATATGTGTTATCAGTGATATCTGCTATATCATTATACAGACATTGAGTAAATGTTAGTGATTAGATATTTTGAGAAATATGATGGCCTGAGGATAAAACCTGTCCTTCACCTTAGGAGGTCCAGCACTTCACACTGAGTTGTTAACATCAACAACAACAACCATCAACACTAAAATAAAACACAGCTACCATAAGTTGTACCTCTAACTGTGTGTGGTGTTGGTGGAGTAATTGATCATGCTACAAGCTTGTCTATGGACTATACTCTGGTAGATGCTATGCAGAGAGGATAGAAACAAACTGAGGATCTTCTCAACAGTTTATATCAATCTTTATGCTCCTTTGGTCCAACTGCCAAACCCAAGACTTCTATTTCTACATATAAAAAGTTCTGTGTTTTGTCCTCTATGAATGAAGGGTAAATGTATGTTGACAGTATTTTCTAATTTTGTAATCTTCACAGAGATGATGACGTGATGAGATGATGTTAATTCTTCAACTGGTTTGAGCAGACATCTGTCCCTCCCCCAGCCCAGCCATTACTGCAGCTACCCCCACTAAGCTCAAAAGCATACAGCTTTTGCAGACCCAACTCAGCAGAGGCCTAGGTGAGTTTTCTTACAATATTGTAGTTTGATGAAGAAGTTCTAATATAATTATGTGCAAAACAAATGGGAAATAAAGCTCTAAGTATTCTTATTCTTTGATTATCTCAAAAATGTATTCATTATTGTCAGATGTGTAATTGTGATATTCTTCCTAAAGGTAAATCACTGCCAAAGGAATAGATCACCACCGCTGACAAATACTCCCTACACACAGCCTGACCTGTCTGCCTTACCTGGAAACACCTTTTCCAATGTGTAGATACACTCATGTTGAAAATGTACAGATTATCTATGTAACAATAAAAAGGGTTATACCAATTTTGTTGTAATTATTCTGTAATCACTTATTTTTAATGTGGTGGTGAGAAAATATATTGCTTCTGTTGCAGAAATAGTCAAATGAAAGGCATTCATCATTTTCAAATTTTTATTAAAAACTGACAAAATATAAATAAAAGACCAAATTTAAAATGTAAAATGTATACTTCCAGGTGAGGGTTAGGGTTAGGAAGCAGGTTGTTGCCCACAGCACTTTTTTTCTAGATCTGTGGGCATCTCACGGCACCTCCTGCACACACACCATGTAGGTAGAGGTGGAGCTGGAGGGCCTGGTGGAGGAGCATCTGCAGGACATCAAACATGAGGCTTGGGTCTCTTGATCTGAAGCAACTGATGAGATTCTTCCAATCTCAGTCGTTCAATTCTAGCCTGTAAAAAATAGTTCATCAAGAAGATTAGACTCTCACCATCTTGTCCTTTATTATTACTAATATTGTAATTTCATTTATTATATTTTTGGTATGTTGCCGGACCAGAGTTGAAAGTTTCATGTGTTTATATTATAGTATTATATTCTTTAACAGTTTATGAATGACAATAAACTCAGAAGTGTTGTGTTTACAGTAAATGGCAGGTCATTGTTTACAGTTCTTGATAATGTTGAGATCAGGAAAAAAGAGGCTATTTTAGAAAGGCTACCTGCTCATCTGCAATTCTTTGAGCTTGCAGATTCTCCACTCGTTGAATATCCTCATCTTGTAAAAGCTCTCCGGTCGCAGTCCGGCTTGCTCCACGTCCTTGACCTCAAGTTCCTCGGCCTCTGCCCCTTGCACCCCCTCTAGCACGGCCTCCTCTGGCTCTAGCACGACCGCGTCCCCTTGGAGCTGAAGACGTGCTCGGTTCAGGACTGTAGCTCGGGTCTGAGCCAGTGCTCTCATCGTGTAACCTCTAACAATGAAACAACAAACATAGCGTTAGCCTAGTAGCATAAGTGTCTAAGTTTTATAGTA
Organism: Scomber japonicus; assembly: GCF_027409825.1. Classification (NCBI taxonomy): domain Eukaryota; kingdom Metazoa; phylum Chordata; class Actinopteri; order Scombriformes; family Scombridae; genus Scomber; species Scomber japonicus. The sequence continues at coordinate 17,672,757 of NC_070599.1, read as the reverse complement.
AAATTGAGATATTGGCCCAAATTGACTTTCCTAACACTTCTGCATCACCCTGCATAATTGTCAATAAAAACATAGCAGATATGCTACGTGACTAATAAAAACATAAAATACACGTTTGTCAGTGAAAAACACGTAACAATTATTACAATGTAATTTAGCTGATGGGTCTGAACCATAGATCTGAATCCAGCCGTATCCTTAGGGAGATTCAGCAGATTCAGACCCGGGTCCCGGATCTGAATCTGCACAGACTGATGTGCTATAAAACAAACAAAAAACATAATAATATATTTTACTTACAGGTAAATGAGACATGAGACTGTTTGGTTGTTGTCCAAACTACTTGGAAATGGCTAGCTCGTAGCTCTCCTCTCCTCCCTGCAGCAGTGTGCGCGTTCCAGTTTGTGGGGGCGTGGCTTGGACGGACTCACTGACGGGAGGGGGAGCAGCGGGGTTGAACTTAGAGGAGGCAGGAGGAGGTGCTATTTTCAAATCTTGCTAGCTCTCTTGCTAGCTTTCCAACATTACCAACCCTACCTTTAACAGGAAAGTGTCTGCGTCCCTGGGTGGGCTTCAACCACCAACCTTTTGGTTAACAGCCGAACGCGCTAACCGATTGTGCCACAGAGACTCCATTGGCTTCCAAATAAGAGGGTGTGCGTTTGGTTTTCATTCCCCACTCACATACATCACTGTTCCCTTACCTATGGTCACAGTCCAGTGGCACAGAAGACTATGTCCTCTTGTAGGACATAGAGTAGTAGTAGTAGTAGTAGTAGGACATAGTAGTTCTCAATGAAGATGGAGCAAGGCTGGGGGTCCTAACAGAGGATAGAGGAGGAGAAGGGCTGGGAGTCCTCCTAGCCAGTAAACTGGGCATCAGTGAGGCAGATGGTGACCCACTCAACTGTGTTTTGGTGAACTGAAGGGAGACCGTTCATTTAATGATTCAACACATACGAAATGATTACAACATATTGATTACTGCAAAATATTCACCATTGACAAACTTGGAGGGGGCTACAGCAGTTGCACCAGAGACTAATTAACTCTCTTTAGTAGCAACCTACTTACAAGGCCAAGTGGCAGTATAACATTTACTAAGTATATTACCTGAATTCATGACATACAATCTTATTGTTAATCCTAGCTTGAAAGAGTATGAAGTAGCTAGGGAGGTAGGTAGTGCTAGCCAAAGTTATAAGTATACTTGGTGTAAGAATGACTTGGGTTAAAGATTTATCATCAACTCTGCAGTTGTACATGCATCAACATGTCCATCCATCCAATCCATGAAAGAGAGTCATAGTTTAATAATTTTTAGATCCTATTTTTTAAAGTTTTTACACAGTAGCCCGGCTAGCTCAGTCGGTAGAGCATGAGACTCTTAATCTCAGGGTCGTGGGTTCGAGCCCCACGTTGGGCGCTACACTTTTTGCATAGGGTGGAGTGTCAGACAATGCCGATATATCATCGTTTTTGTGTGAGGTAAATGGGTGGAGCAGTGTGGTTTCAGAAGCAATACAGGCTTTGTATAGGACCGTTATGATGAAGACAGCTAATCAACAATAACACACCGAGAAGAATCAAAGCCACAGCTCTTTTTCTGAGCAGACTAGGAAGATACCATGTGATTTAATTAAAGGCTCAAAACCACAACCCTGAGATAAGGGGTCTCATGCTTTATACAAAGCTGGCTGGGACGTGCATTGCCTATCCCCCCACAGCGGGATCCAACACTGAAACAAGCCTGCATGCTTCTCCCCTGCATTTAGCCCATCCCCCACTGTTGCACACATTCGAAGGATCTGAACAACTCTGATTGCAGCGACCTTGTCTCTGTGGCGCAATCGGTTAGCGCGTTCGGCTGTTAACCGAAAGGTTGGTGGTTCGAGCCCACCCAGGGACGAGATGTTTTCCGTAATTAAACTATTTTATTGAAATCTAAAAGAGGGAAACTTGTTTTGTGGTGCTGCCAATATCAGTGCAGGTTGTCTGAGTTGACATGTTGGTCCACGTTGCTGTAGGAACATAACAGGCTTGGGTGAGAAACAGTTCAAAGTGCAGGGACAACATGTTTGACCGTAGTCTTTGACCTATATTATATAGCGTTTCCTGTTGTGTTACCCCTCCCCCTTTTCCTCTATTATTCACTCAGTGAGTGCTATATCTCTGTGTCAGCTATCAGGGTTTGGGTTGAGGTAAAAACAAGTCGTCCCTGGGTGGGCTCGAACCACCAACCTTTCGGTTAACAGCCGAACGCGCTAACCGATTGCGCCACAGAGACCACATGATCTGGGGGATGAACTGTTGGGCTTATAACATTAATGATTGGTATAATGATTATATCAGTATTAGAATTGTAATCAGTGTGTTTACATGCACTGTATTAGATCTGACTGTGGTTTGGAGTAATTTATGGTTTTGCATGCAGTTTTCTGTCTTTCTCTCCTCCTCTTTATATGTGTCTGTGTTTGCCTGAGGGTTGTGCTGAGCTCCTCCACTGCATGCAAACACAGAGCAGAGAGCAAAGAGTCCACAGTGAGAGAGAATGAAACCATGTGAAAAACAGGGACCTGTCAAAAGTTTGTATACACCTTCCCATCCATTTCAATAAGAGAGTGTGTCTTTTGACTGCGACTGTACATCTTAACAAGGAATTGCATTGTAAGTATGTGATAGTAAAAGAGACGTGGTTTTAATCACAATCGGAGCAGGGTATATTGCCAAATAAGTCTGCACATACAAGGAATTATTAGACTTTGTGTTGTGGTGCATAACACAAAATTAGATAATCCTAAATAATATATCATCATGTGTAAAATATATTGTAAGTGAGAGGAGTTGTTACATCTTTAAATTTTAAATTAAGAGAATATTATGAAATATACAAAATGTTGACCGGAAATGTGCAGATGTTCATAATGTAAACAGTATATGCAGTGTATTGTACACTGCATATACTAATACATATAATAATAATAATACATGTTTTGATTTGGATTTGGTCAGCTGAGAACTGTTGGTCGAGTTTCTCAGAGTACAATTGATTAGCCTCTTTCAGTGCCTTACTAAACCTGTATTTTGCCTTTAAATGTTTTCCTCCCAAATGCCTGTTCCTTTTTAACCTTAACAGTCTTAACTTAGGTGTGAACCAGGGTATGTCATTGTTGTAACTCATCCTGGTGCATGATGGTTTACAGCTGTCCCCACAGAAAATAATGTAGGATGCCACAGATACACTAAGACACTTAAGACAGGCTTGGAGAGTTTTAATTTCTGCCTGTGTGAGGGGATGACCATAATATGTTGAGAGTGACCCAGTGCAGCATGAGGCAAAACGTAGTAGGCACTAGGGATGGCTCAATACAACTTTTTCATGTCCGATACCGCAACTTGGAATATCTGCCAATAATCAGGTAATGGCCTCAAACAGATTTTGTGTCTGGCTTATTTGACTTGCCTTTTGAATGTAGGCTACAAGCTTTAGTTGTGATTAACCAGCTTCATTTAGATATTAAATCATAAATTCTTCAGAAGAGTATTTCTTCTGCCATGCTTCAAGTAGTAAACATGGACAGTGATACCCTGGATAACGTTTTAGCCAGGGCATTTTGTCACTAAAAAGCTGCTGATTGTGGACCACAGTTTCTGGTTCGATGTCATCCCTTCTAATTTGGTATATTCAGTAATACTGTATGGACTCTGTCCTTGTGAAGAAAATAGCTCATGGCTGCAGTAACAGTTTTAGCCATCAGCCAGGAAGAGGTCAGCTGGAAGAAGCATTAGCTGCTAATGCTAGTATTACTCAACTTGCCCCTTGCGATAACTTTTCTGACAGCATTGACATCACCTTCAAAAATTAACAGCAATATGTGTGGATCTCCTGATATATTTTATGATACTAAAGTGTGTTTTGAAGAATTGTAAACTGGAAAGAGCAGGTGGCTTCAGATCCACACCACAACCACTTTCCATGTGGTGGTAATTGTCTTGTGGTGCAATCAGTTAATCGGACTAAAATATTAGTAGCAGTATTTCTTGTTGGAAAAATGACTAGTGTATTCAACTGTTGACCAATATGGCTGTAGTGTTCAGATCCAAACCACATCCACTTTTTCAAAGCGTCTCTATGACGCAATCGATTATTGCGTTTGGCTATAGGCTGAAAGGTTGGGGAGACACGCCACCCAGAGACATACATTCAATGTTCTCTTGTAAGAAGAAAGAAACGTTTGGCTACACTATGTGGGAATGAGTGAAATTGACATTTGCTCTACTTCTTCTGTATTTAATTATCAGCGCTTTGCATTATTGGCTGAAACGTTGACGTTAAAATTACGTAGCATGTATTGAAAGGTCTTTTCCTTTATTATGCCATGGTTAGAATGCCTTCCATATTTCCTTTATACACAAAATGGTACTACATGTGGGCGGGGATTAAAGATCGAGGCCACACCCCCTCCAATAAAGGCTCACGGAGTCTCTGTCGTTATGATTAATCTGGCATCTCATGTCTGCTGCAATGCTGTAGCTGTTATGTTTCATAACACAATGCTGTTGCTGTTGAATATCATATTAAATAACTTACTTTCATTCATAGTGGTTTTGTATTTGTTACATCATACAATTAATATTGTTTGTCTTTTCAGTTCACTAAATCACGCTTTGGTGGATCTATCTCACCAAAGCCTAATTTAGTGGCTAGGAGGAGCCCGAGCCCCTCTGCCACCCCTGCGAGGACTCCCAGCCCCTCTGCCTCCCCTGCGAGGACTCCCAGTCCCTCTCCATCCTCTGTGAGGACCCCCAGCCAGACTCCATCCTCTGTGAGGACCCCGAGCCCTGCTATGTCCACCAGCATGGCAGAAGTCTGTGTAAGTACAGCAGCGTCTGTTCACTGGCCTGGCTGTTGTGTAGGTTATGCTTAGTGTAGCCTTTATTTATGCCATACATTAATAACGTGTTGTGTAGGTTATGCTTAGTGTAGCCTTTATTTATGCCATACATTACTACATTATTGTTGTCTTCTAAACAGGATGCACCTGGAGGAGTTCAGCTGGCCACTGCGGGGGCTGCAGCTTCGGTGTGGTTGCCAGCGGAGATGTATAAAAACATCCCCGTCCAAGACCAGAGGTGGATTTCGAATGCCATCTTCCACTCTGGCAGACTGCGGCAAGACCTTAAGTTGTGGTACGAGCCCCCTGCCCCAGCCCTCATCTACCACCAGACGCCGACTCCAGACCGCTTCTTCACCCACAGGCTGATGGTGTGGATGCCCTACCACCTGTGGAAGGTGAGGGTAACCTGCCCTGAGTGTGGGAAGCAGCTGACGGGGTACGGTGTCCACAAGAGGGCTCGGAAGGTTCTGGACATCGACAGGTATTACCTGATGGTGACAGAGACGCTCAGGTGCACTGTGTGTTCTCTGAACTACCTGTCGACCTCCCAGACTGTCCGGAAACAGCTGGACCTGCCGCACCAGAAGGTGTTCCGGCTGATCCTGACCCGCAAGTGAGTAAATGGAATTCCGCTGTCACATTCAACTGTTGCTTCGCCGGCTGCGTATGATAGCCTTTGCATGACTGTAATGACCCTCCCATTAATGCGTAACTAATTGCAGCTACATGTCCATTTCAGGTACGCCTGTGACATCCGTGTCATCCGCCTGCTGCGGGACCGGACTCTCGGGAACAGTCCAGCACGTCTGGTGAAGCAGTTGAAGGAGAACCATGGGGAGGAATGGCTGAACAGGTTGGCACATTATCTTGGGGAGTGTGCTGGCTTTGTTGGCCGGCCAAGCCTCTTCCCAGTGGTGTGCCAGGATCCACCAGAGCCCATTGCTGTGCCCACCAGTCGATGGCTGCTCTCGGTCTACGGCAGGGACATCCTCTCTCGCCTAGACCATATTAAGGCCAGCATAACATCGACCTTTGGCTCCATCTTAAAGATGGCCTCAACCAAACAGGTAATAATAATACATGCAGGCCACGCAGGATTTCCAGCGTACCAACGTGTTTGGGGAAAAAAAAAAAATCAGCTGTTTAAAAAAATATTCAAAATAAATGGTGCATGTTTCAGAAAAATTAATGCCTGGTTGTTCATGCCCTGTTTAATCAATGGTTAGGCTACAAATCAATTCCTAGTTACTTTTGAGTATTATAATTGTTATGAATTCTTCAAATCAAAGGACATTTATGTATGCATGCTTTTATTTTGAAGTAGGTGGTTTTATTATGAAGGCAGTTATGCAGTTCCTCTTCTTTTCCTCACGTTCTCCACTCGACATGTTTACAGCGGTGCAACAGTCACTGACGATGTAAATTGTGTTCATAGGGAAGTGAAATGAGAGTGTACATGTTACTTTCCTCTTCTGATTGTGTTGTTAGCTGCTGGTGTATATTTACACTCTTTGAAAGTCCGTTTTTACTTGTTAGCATGATCGCGATTTAGCATCATTTAAGCTAACTCTTGTTGTGTGTATGACTGCTAACTTTCATATTACACCAGTTTACATGTATATGCTGCATGATTCAGGGTTAAAGCAGCACTTATGAATATTAGATGATTGATACTGATATAAATGTATTTTTATTTACTGTGAAGTGTTATTCACTGTATTTAATTTACAGCAGTATACAATGATAAATCAGTCCTTTTATTTCTTGTTATAATTTCAGAAACTGCTCTGTACCCAGAATACATGGTTGTACCTGTACAGTTCTACAGTAAACAATAGGCTATAAGGGCAAATTCTACTGATGTCAGTGCAGTGGTCAATTAGGCAAACATCAGCATCAGAGGTCGCATTCCTCAACAATAATGACTGACCTTTGCTGGTATGGCTGTAGTATCCGTAGTCTCAGTATGCTATACAAGCAATACGGATCCCGCTTGACAATTACGCTAATCAGGGCATATGCCGTGGCTTAGGCTTGGGCTCCTCCCAGGGAAAAAAGTTCAGGCTCAGGATTTTTTTTTACTATCACCCCTGTACATGTGTACAGTGTAGTTAATCTATATACACTTGCTGCTGTAGATGGTTAAAATTTTACAGATTTTTTTAACATCGCTATTGTGAAATTCCAGATCACAAAGAAGCTGGCTGGCCATGCCAAGGGGACTGGGCTCTGGGTCACCTCCATTGGGAACGAGGTTGGCCAGATCGTGACCAGTGTGGTGACAGTGCAGGAGGGGCCAGGACTGGACAGGATGGTGGCAGGAGTGATGGAGCGGTACCGCCTTGCAGCTATCGCACCCCCACTGCTGCTGTATGTGGACTCTGGCTGCTGCATCAGTGAGGGCTCCAGCAAGCTGCAGAACAGGTTTGGGGAGTGGCCAGACCTCCACATACGGCTGGACATCTGGCACTTCATGCGGAGGCTGGCTGTTGGCTGTACCACCGACGCCCATCCCCTCTACCCCACCTTCATGGGCTGCCTCTCTGCCTGCATTTTCGAGTGGGATGCAGGGGACCTCTCTCTGTTGCGTCAGGCAAAGAGAGCAGCTCAGGCAGGAAGGTGTGCCAGCCATTACTGATCCTGCGGTGGACGCCAGGATCAGTAAGAAGGAGCTGAGCCAGTACTGCCGCAGGAGGACGCGCGGCGAGGAGGCCACCGTCAGGCTCATTGAGCGGCTGCTGCAGCAACTGGGCGGAGACAACGGGAGAGACCTGATGGGGGTGCCACTGCTGGACCAGGTGCGCATGGAGCACATCTGGCGTGTGCAGCAACGCCACGTCAAGTGCATCCAGGACCTGCCTGGTGTGCAGCTCTACACAGAGACCGGCACCACAAGGAAGGGAGGTGTGGTCCTGACCAGGTACCGCTGCGCCAGGGGGTCCACATCCCTGGAGTCGTTCCACTGCCACCTGAACAGGTTCATTCCAGGTTGGTGTCTCCCTTATGTATAAGCAGTCACTATGCTCTTTTATGAAAGCACTCATTAGATTGGAAAGCTAGAGCTTTTTAATTGATTATTAACATTTCATTGTTTTCTCAGGAACCAGCGCAAACGCGCTGAATTTCCAGCTCTACCTCCTGGAAGGCCTGAACAGGTGGAACCAGGACCGAGGGACGGCGGCGGTGACCAGCAGGCCATCCTCTCTGCTCACCTACTCCGGGGATGTGACCCAGAGCGTCAACACCAACAGCATTACGGTGTTTGGCCGGGCATATGTGCCAAACTTCAGGCCACCCTCCGAATACACCGGTATGCTAATGTAATGATATCTGTCTACCTAGTGTATATACTTGACATCATACATAGCATTAATGTTTACTAATTATGTGTGCATGCTTGTTTATCTGTTCTTTTTCATAGGAGAGCTGCTTGGTGTTGACTACCTCTTGAGTCAGACTGGGCAGCCCCTGAAGGTCAGCCCTGACGCAGAGGAGACGGAGGACATGCTGGAGGACGTGGAGGGGGGTGAGGAAGAGGACGAGGGCATTGAGGAGGACCATACACCTGACCTCATGGTGTCAGGTCTCCTTGATGACCCAATCCGGCCTGCTACCTCCTCCCTGGCTGCTCCCTTCTCCCTGGCTGCTGCCTCCTCCCAGCCTGCTGCCTCCTCCCTGGCTGCTGCCATCCAGCCTGCTACCTCCTCCCTGGCTGCTGCCTCCTCCCAGCCTGCTACCTCCTCCATGGCTGCTGCCTCCTCCCTGGCTGCTCCCATCCAGCCTGCTACCTCCTCCCTGGCTGCTCCCTTCTCCCTGGCTGCTGCCTCCTCCCTGGCTGCTGCCATCCAGCCTGCTACCTCCTCCCTGGCTGCTGCCTCCTCCCTGGCTACTCCCATCCAGCCTGCTACCTCCTCCCTGGCTGCTCCCTTCTCCCTGGCTGCTGCCTCCTCCCTGGCTGCTCCCATCCAGCCTGCTACCTCCTCCATGGCTGCTGCCTCCTCCCTGGCTGCTCCCTTCTCCCTGGCTGCTGCCTCCTCCCTGGCTGCTGCCATCCAGCCTGCTACCTCCTCCCTGGCTGCTGCCTCCTCCCTGGCTACTCCCATCCAGCCTGCTACCTCCTCCCTGGCTGCTCCCTTCTCCCTGGCTGCTGCCTCCTCCCTGGCTGCTCCCATCCAGCCTGCTACCTCCTCCCTGGCTGCTCCCTTCTCCCTGGCTGCTGCCTCCTCCCTGGCTGCTCCCATCCAGCCTGCTACCTCCTCCATGGCTGCTGCCTCCTCCCTGGCTGCTCCCTTCTCCCTGGCTGCTGCCTCCTCCCTGGCTGCTCCCTTCTCCCTGGCTGCTGCCTCCTCCCTGGCTGCTCCCATCCAACCTGCTCCCTCCTCCATGGCTGCTGCCTCCTCCCTGGCTGCTCCCATCCAGCCTGCTACCTCCTCCATGGCTGCTGCCTCCTCCCTGGCTGCTCCCTTCTCCCTGGCTGCTGCCTCCTCCCTGGCTGCTCCCATCCAGCCTGCTCCTTCCTCCATGGCTGCTGCCTCCTCCCTGGCTGCTCCCTTCTCCCTGGCTGCTCCCTTCTCCCTGGCTGCTCCCTTCTCCCTGGCTGCTCCCATCCAGCCTGCTACCTCCTCCCTGGCTGCTGCCTCCTCCCTGGCTGCTCCCATCCAGCCTGCTACCTCCTCCCTGGCTGCTCCCTTCTCCCTGGCTGCTGCCTCCTCCCTGGCTGCTCCCTTCTCCCTGGCTGCTGCCTCCTCCCTGGCTGCTCCCATCCAGCCTGCTCCCTCCTCCATGGCTGCTGCCTCCTCCCTGGCTGCTCCCTTCTCCCTGGCTGCTGCCTCCTCCCAGCCTGCTGCCTCCTCCCTGGCTGCTCCCTTCTCCCTGGCTGCTGCCTCCTCCCTGGCTGCTCCCATCCAGCCTGCTCCCTCCTCCATGGCTGCTGCCTCCTCCCTGGCTGCTCCCTTCTCCCTGGCTGCTGCCTCCTCCCAGCCTGCTGCCTCCTCCCTGGCTGCTGCCATCCAGCCTGCTACCTCCTCCATGGCTGCTGCCTCCTCCCTGGCTGCTTCCTCCTCCCAGCCTGCTGCCTCCTCCCTGGCTGCAGATGTGTCTGGGGTATGTCAAAGCATATTTGCTAATAAATAACATCACTGTTACTTTGTTTTGTCCCAACTTCACTGATCTCATATTTCTGATCCCTGTTATTTACCAGGCCGTGGATGAGTCCGGCATGCCAGGCATGGACAGAGTGGACAGCCTGGCAGAATGCCTTGTGGAGCTGCGCAACCAGCCCTCACTAACCCTCAGCAACCAGCAGGTCAGGAACTCTTGTTGTTTTGGTTTTTCTTCTCTGTTCCCTGACACATGTCCGCACTTCAATGTTTTTGTTTTCTCATGTGCTGTTCTCTCTATGTTGTCTTTCTCAGGTGAGCAATATTGTCGGTCTCTGGCAGAACCTGCTTGACTACGACAAGCAGCGGGTAGTCTTTTCTGCCAGACACCAGACAAGGCTGAACACGGAGAGGTTCAGGTCTGCGAATAAGAGGCAGGAGTTCACTCCGGGGGTGGAGAGTGTAAAGAGGCATGCCCTCACCACCACTGCCCCACTTGCCCAGTGGCCTGATTGTTGCCGCCTGGTGGAGGCCATTTTCATTAGGCTCTGTGCCATCCACCGCAGTCCTAAGAAGAGGGGGACTGTTACTGTGTCCAGGTGGGACCTCGTCCTGGAGGACTACAGACAAATCAGGCGGCGCATTCTGGCCAACGGGCTAGTGTTGAAGCAGACCACTATGCAGCTGGTGGACGTGAGCCACACCACCCTGGTGCAGTGGCATAACAGGAGGGTGAAGAGGCAGGACAGCGCTATCGTCATGCAGGGGCTGGACCTGCCCAGTCGCCTGTCTGTGGCTTCAGACCCTCTCCCCGGTGCCAATACGCGGCCTGTGTCTGCACCTCCCCAATCCGGCCCGGCTCACCAGTACCACCTGCCCAGCAGCACCGTGGGCCAAGCACAGAGGAAGATCACACACACACACACACCCGCAGTCGCCACGCACACACACACACCCGCCACACCTGTGGCTGTGAGGCCACGCACACAGCGGCAGCTCTTCCCTGCTCCAGCTCCCACGGCAGCTCCACAGCTGATGCTGCTGCTGAGACCAGCAGCTGCTCCTGCAGGCGCTCAGGTGCCTGTCCTGATGGCTGCTCCACAGGCCCTGAGCTTCGGCCTCATGCCTCCTCCTCCTGCTCCTGCTCCTCCTGCTCCGGTCCGGAAACTGACCCGCAGAGTATTGCACAACACGTGCAAGAAATGCGGGCAGTTCAGGACAGCAGAGACTGGCCACAGCCAGTACAAGGGGACAGTGTACTGCCCTTCAGTTGAGACTGTCCCCAAAGAACAGTGGCTGGAGGCCATGAAGAATAAATAGTGTGTAATGTTTTTTGTTTTATTGCAAATTTTTTTATATAAAAATTATAAATATTATTAGTAATTATAATATTGTTTATTCATATTCTGTTTCATATTGTTATTGTTATAATAAAAGTTTGGTTGATTAAAAACATATGCTTCACTGTTTTTTTGTGTTTTATTGCAATTCTACTTATTTTTAAAAAAAAATATATAATATCATTATATTATTATTATTATTATTATGCATAATTATAAAGTTTATGAAATAATTTATGATCAATTTCAATGTTAGAAATTGCGGTTCAAAGACTAAAAATCCCCTTTTTCTCTCCTTTCCTCCTCTTTTTCTCCCTTTTCTCCTTTTTCTCCCCTTTTTTTCTTCATCCTCCTCTTCCCCCTCCTCTTCCTTTCTTCCCCCCCCTTAACAGACTATTGTTCCCCAGCTTTGGCGCAATCGGTTAGCGCGTTCGGCTGTTAACCGAAAGGTTGGTGGTTCAAGCCCACCCAGGGACGTGGGCATTCAATTGTAATGTTTCCTACTATGAATAACAAACCCTTTAGCTACACTATGGCGGCATGAGTGAAACTGAAGTTTGCTAAATGTCTTCTGTATCAAATTATCAGCGCTTTGCATTATTGGCTGAAACGTTGACGTTAAAATTACGTAGCATGTATTGAAAGGTCTTTTCCTTTATTATGCCATGGTTAGAATGCCTTCCATATTTCCTTTATACACAAAATGGTACTACGTGTGGGCGGGGATTAAAGATCGAGGCCACACCCCCTGCTAAAACTGAGCGTGCTGTCTCTGTGGCGCAATCGGTTAGCGCGTTCGGCTGTTAACCGAAAGGTTGGTGGTTCAAGCCCACCCAGGGACGTGGGCATTCAATTGTAATGTTTCCTACTATGAATAACAAACCCTTTAGCTACACTATGGCGGCATGAGTGAAACTGAAGTTTGCTAAATGTCTTCTGTATCAAATTATCAGCGCTTTGCATTATTGGCTGAAACGTTGACGTTAAAATTACGTAGCATGTATTGAAAGGTCTTTTCCTTTATTATGCCATGGTTAGAATGCCTTCCATATTTCCTTTATACACAAAATGGTACTACGTGTGGGCGGGGATTAAAGATCGAGGCCACACCCCCTGCTAAAACTGAGCGTGCTGTCTCTGTGGCGCAATCGGTTAGCGCGTTCGGCTGTTAACCGAAAGGTTGGTGGTTCAAGCCCACCCAGGGACGTGGGCATTCAATTGTAATGTTTCCTACTATGAATAACAAACCCTTTAGCTACACTATGGCGGCATGAGTGAAACTGAAGTTTGCTAAATGTCTTCTGTATCAAATTATCAGTGCTTTGCATTATTGGCTGAAACGTTGACGTTAAAATTACGTAGCATGTATTGAAAGGTCTTTTCCTTTATTATGCCATGGTTAGAATGCCTTCCATATTTCCTTTATACACAAAATGGTACTACGTGTGGGCGGGGATTAAAGATCGAGGCCACACCCCCTCCAATAAAGGATCACGGAGTCTCTGTGGCGCAATCGGTTAGCGCGTTCGGCTGTTAACCGAAAGGTTGGTGGTTCAAGCCCACCCAGGGACGTGGGCATTCAATTGTAATGTTTCCTACTATGAATAACAAACCCTTCAGCTACACTATGGCGGCATGAGTGAAACTGAAGTTTGCTAAATGTCTTCTGTATCAAATTATCAACGCTTTGCATTATTGGCTGAAACGTTGACGTTAAAATTACGTAGCATGTATTGAAAGGTCTTTTCCTTTATTATGCCATGGTTAGAATGCCTTCCATATTTCCTTTATACACAAAATGGTACTACGTGTGGGCGGGGATTAAAGATCGAGGCCACACCCCCTGCTAAAACTGAGCGTGCTGTCTCTGTGGCGCAATCGGTTAGCGCGTTCGGCTGTTAACCGAAAGGTTGGTGGTTCAAGCCCACCCAGGGACGTGGGCATTCAATTGTAATGTTTCCTACTATGAATAACAAACCCTTTAGCTACACTATGGCGGCATGAGTGAAACTGAAGTTTGCTAAATGTCTTCTGTATCAAATTATCAGCGCTTTGCATTATTGGCTGAAACGTTGACGTTAAAATTACGTAGCATGTATTGAAAGGTCTTTTCCTTTATTATGCCATGGTTAGAATGCCTTCCATATTTCCTTTATACACAAAATGGTACTACGTGTGGGCGGGGATTAAAGATCGAGGCCACACCCCCTGCTAAAACTGAGCGTGCTGTCTCTGTGGCGCAATCGGTTAGCGCGTTCGGCTGTTAACCGAAAGGTTGGTGGTTCAAGCCCACCCAGGGACGTGGGCATTCAATTGTAATGTTTCCTACTATGAATAACAAACCCTTTAGCTACACTATGGCGGCATGAGTGAAACTGAAGTTTGCTAAATGTCTTCTGTATCAAATTATCAGCGCTTTGCATTATTGGCTGAAACGTTGACGTTAAAATTACGTAGCATGTATTGAAAGGTCTTTTCCTTTATTATGCCATGGTTAGAATGCCTTCCATATTTCCTTTATACACAAAATGGTACTACGTGTGGGCGGGGATTAAAGATCGAGGCCACACCCCCTGCTAAAACTGAGCGTGCTGTCTCTGTGGCGCAATCGGTTAGCGCGTTCGGCTGTTAACCGAAAGGTTGGTGGTTCAAGCCCACCCAGGGACGTGGGCATTCAATTGTAATGTTTCCTACTATGAATAACAAACCCTGTAGCTACACTATGGCGGCATGAGTGAAACTGAAGTTTGCTAAATGTCTTCTGTATCAAATTATCAGCGCTTTGCATTATTGGCTGAAACGTTGACGTTAAAATTACGTAGCATGTATTGAAAGGTCTTTTCCTTTATTATGCCATGGTTAGAATGCCTTCCATATTTCCTTTATACACAAAATGGTACTACGTGTGGGCGGGGATTAAAGATCGAGGCCACACCCCCTGCTAAAACTGAGCGTGCTGTCTCTGTGGCGCAATCGGTTAGCGCGTTCGGCTGTTAACCGAAAGGTTGGTGGTTCAAGCCCACCCAGGGACGTGGGCATTCAATTGTAATGTTTCCTACTATGAATAACAAACCCTGTAGCTACACTATGGCGGCATGAGTGAAACTGAAGTTTGCTAAATGTCTTCTGTATCAAATTATCAGCGCTTTGCATTATTGGCTGAAACGTTGACGTTAAAATTACGTAGCATGTATTGAAAGGTCTTTTCCTTTATTATGCCATGGTTAGAATGCCTTCCATATTTCCTTTATACACAAAATGGTACTACGTGTGGGCGGGGATTAAAGATCGAGGCCACACCCCCTGCTAAAACTGAGCGTGCTGTCTCTGTGGCGCAATCGGTTAGCGCGTTCGGCTGTTAACCGAAAGGTTGGTGGTTCAAGCCCACCCAGGGACGTGGGCATTCAATTGTAATGTTTCCTACTATGAATAACAAACCCTGTAGCTACACTATGGCGGCATGAGTGAAACTGAAGTTTGCTAAATGTCTTCTGTATCAAATTATCAGCGCTTTGCATTATTGGCTGAAACGTTGACGTTAAAATTACGTAGCATGTATTGAAAGGTCTTTTCCTTTATTATGCCATGGTTAGAATGCCTTCCATATTTCCTTTATACACAAAATGGTACTACGTGTGGGCGGGGATTAAAGATCGAGGCCACACCCCCTCCAATAAAGGATCACGGAGTCTCTGTGGCGCAATCGGTTAGGGCGTTCAGCTGTTAACCGAAAGGTTGGTGGTTCAAGCCCACCCAGGGACGTGGGCATTCAATTGTAATGTTTCCTACTATGAATAACAAACCCTTTAGCTACACTATGGCGGCATGAGTGAAACTGAAGTTTGCTAAATGTCTTCGGTATCAAATTATCAGCGCTTTGCATTATTGGCTGAAACGTTGACGTAAAATTACGTAGCATGTATTGAAAGGTCTTTTCCTTTATTATGCCATGGTTAGAATGCCTTCCATATTTCCTTTATACACAAAATGGTACTACGTGTGGGCGGGGATTAAAGATCGAGGCCACACCCCCTCCAATAAAGGATCACGGAGTCTCTGTGGCGCAATCGGTTAGCGCGTTCGGCTGTTAACCGAAAGGTTGGTGGTTCAAGCCCACCCAGGGACGTGGGCTTTCAATTGTAATGTTTCCTACTATGAATAACAAACCCTGTAGCTACACTATGGCGGCATGAGTGAAACTGAAGTTTGCTAAATGTCTTCTTTATCAAATTATCAGAGCTTTGCATTATTGGCTGAAACGTCGACGTTAAAATTACGTAGCATGTATTGAAAGGTCTTTTCCTTTATTATGCCATGGTTAGAATGCCTTCCATATTTCCTTTATACACAAAATGGTACTACGTGTGGGCGGGGATTAAAGATCGAGGCCACACCCCCTGCTAAAACTGAGCGTGCTGTCTCTGTGGCGCAATCGGTTAGCGCGGTCGGCTGTTAACCGAAAGGTTGGTGGTTCAAGCCCACCCAGGGACGTGGGCATTCAATTGTAATGTTTCCTACTATGAATAACAAACCCTTTAGCTACACTATGGCGGCATGAGTGAAACTGAAGTTTGCTAAATGTCTTCTGTATCAAATTATCAGCGCTTTGCATTATTGGCTGAAACGTTGACGTTAAAATTACGTAGCATGTATTGAAAGGTCTTTTCCTTTATTATGCCATGGTTAGAATGCCTTCCATATTTCCTTTATACACAAAATGGTACTACGTGTGGGCAGGGATTAAAGATCGAGGCCACACCCCCTGCTAAAATTGAGCGTGCTGTCTCTGTGGCGCAATCGGTTAGCGCGTTCGGCTGTTAACCGAAAGGTTGGTGGTTCAAGCCCACCCAGGGACGTGGGCATTCAATTGTAATGTTTCCTACTATGAATAACAAACCCTTTAGCTACACTATGGCGGCATGAGTGAAACTGAAGTTTGCTAAATGTCTTCTGTATCAAATTATCAGCGCTTTGCATTATTGGCTGAAACGTTGACGTTAAAATTACGTAGCATGTATTGAAAGGTCTTTTCCTTTATTATGCCATGGTTAGAATGCCTTCCATATTTCCTTTATACACAAAATGGTACTACGTGTGGGCGGGGATTAAAGATCGAGGCCACACCCCCTGCTAAAACTGAGCGTGCTGTCTCTGTGGCGCAATCGGTTAGCGCGTTCGGCTGTTAACCGAAAGGTTGGTGGTTCAAGCCCACCCAGGGACGTGGGCATTCAATTGTAATGTTTCCTACTATGAATAACAAACCCTGTAGCTACACTATGGCGGCATGAGTGAAACTGAAGTTTGCTAAATGTCTTCTGTATCAAATTATCAGCGCTTTGCATTATTGGCTGAAACGTTGACGTTAAAATTACGTAGCATGTATTGAAAGGTCTTTTCCTTTATTATGCCATGGTTAGAATGCCTTCCATATTTCCTTTATACACAAAATGGTACTACGTGTGGGCGGGGATTAAAGATCGAGGCCACACCCCCTGCTAAAACTGAGCGTGCTGTCTCTGTGGCGCAATCGGTTAGCGCGTTCGGCTGTTAACCGAAAGGACGTGGGCATTCAATTGTAATGTTTCCTACTATGAATAACAAACCCTGTAGCTACACTATGGCGGCATGAGTGAAACTGAAGTTTGCTAAATGTCTTCTGTATCAAATTATCAGCGCTTTGCATTATTGGCTGAAACGTTGACGTTAAAATTACGTAGCATGTATTGAAAGGTCTTTTCCTTTATTATGCCATGGTTAGAATGCCTTCCATATTTCCTTTATACACAAAATGGTACTACGTGTGGGCGGGGATTAAAGATCGAGTCCACACCACCTCCAATAAAGGATCATGGAGTCTCTGTGGCGCAATCGGTTAGCGCGTTCGGCTGTTAACCGAAAGGTTGGTGGTTCAAGCCCACCCAGGGACGTGGGCATTCAATTGTAATGTTTCCTACTATGAATAACAAAACCTTCAGCTACACTATGGCGGCATGAGTGAAACTGAAGTTTGCTAAATGTCTTCTGTATCAAATTATCAACGCTTTGCATTATTGGCTGAAACGTTGACGTTAAAATTACGTAGCATGTATTGAAAGGTCTTTTCCTTTATTATGCCATGGTTAGAATGCCTTCCATATTTCCTTTATACACAAAATGGTACTACGTGTGGGCGGGGATTAAAGATCGAGGCCACACCCCCTGCTAAAACTGAGCGTGCTGTCTCTGTGGCGCAATCGGTTAGCGCGGTCGGCTGTTAACCGAAAGGTTGGTGGTTCAAGCCCACCCAGGGACGTGGGCATTCAATTGTAATGTTTCCTACTATGAATAACAAACCCTTTAGCTACACTATGGCGGCATGAGTGAAACTGAAGTTTGCTAAATGTCTTCTGTATCAAATTATCAGCGCTTTGCATTATTGGCTGAAACGTTGACGTTAAAATTACGTAGCATGTATTGAAAGGTCTTTTCCTTTATTATGCCATGGTTAGAATGCCTTCCATATTTCCTTTATACACAAAATGGTACTACGTGTGGGCAGGGATTAAAGATCGAGGCCACACCCCCTGCTAAAATTGAGCGTGCTGTCTCTGTGGCGCAATCGGTTAGCGCGTTCGGCTGTTAACCGAAAGGTTGGTGGTTCAAGCCCACCCAGGGACGTGGGCATTCAATTGTAATGTTTCCTACTATGAATAACAAACCCTTTAGCTACACTATGGCGGCATGAGTGAAACTGAAGTTTGCTAAATGTCTTCTGTATCAAATTATCAGCGCTTTGCATTATTGGCTGAAACGTTGACGTTAAAATTACGTAGCATGTATTGAAAGGTCTTTTCCTTTATTATGCCATGGTTAGAATGCCTTCCATATTTCCTTTATACACAAAATGGTACTACGTGTGGGCGGGGATTAAAGATCGAGGCCACACCCCCTGCTAAAACTGAGCGTGCTGTCTCTGTGGCGCAATCGGTTAGCGCGTTCGGCTGTTAACCGAAAGGTTGGTGGTTCAAGCCCACCCAGGGACGTGGGCATTCAATTGTAATGTTTCCTACTATGAATAACAAACCCTGTAGCTACACTATGGCGGCATGAGTGAAACTGAAGTTTGCTAAATGTCTTCTGTATCAAATTATCAGCGCTTTGCATTATTGGCTGAAACGTTGACGTTAAAATTACGTAGCATGTATTGAAAGGTCTTTTCCTTTATTATGCCATGGTTAGAATGCCTTCCATATTTCCTTTATACACAAAATGGTACTACGTGTGGGCGGGGATTAAAGATCGAGGCCACACCCCCTGCTAAAACTGAGCGTGCTGTCTCTGTGGCGCAATCGGTTAGCGCGTTCGGCTGTTAACCGAAAGGTTGGTGGTTCAAGCCCACCCAGGGACGTGGGCATTCAATTGTAATGTTTCCTACTATGAATAACAAACCCTGTAGCTACACTATGGCGGCATGAGTGAAACTGAAGTTTGCTAAATGTCTTCTGTATCAAATTATCAGCGCTTTGCATTATTGGCTGAAACGTTGACGTTAAAATTACGTAGCATGTATTGAAAGGTCTTTTCCTTTATTATGCCATGGTTAGAATGCCTTCCATATTTCCTTTATACACAAAATGGTACTACGTGTGGGCGGGGATTAAAGATCGAGGCCACACCACCTCCAATAAAGGATCATGGAGTCTCTGTGGCGCAATCGGTTAGCGCGTTCGGCTGTTAACCGAAAGGTTGGTGGTTCAAGCCCACCCAGGGACGTGGGCATTCAATTGTAGTGTTTCCTACTATGAATAACAAACCCTTTAGCTACACTATGGCGGCATGAGTGAAACTGAAGTTTGCTAAATGTCTTCTGTATCAAATTATCAGCGCTTTGCATTATTGGCTGAAACGTTGACGTTAAAATTACGTAGCATGTATTTAAAGGACTTTTCCTTTATTATGCCATGGTTAGAATGCCTTCCATATTTCCTTTATACACAAAATGGTACTACGTGTGGGCGGGGATTAAAGATCGAGGCCACACCCCCTGCTAAAACTGAGCGTGCTGTCTCTGTGGCGCAATCGGTTAGCGCGTTCGGCTGTTAACCGAAAGGTTGGTGGTTCAAGCCCACCCAGGGACGTGGGCATTCAATTGTAATGTTTCCTACTATGAATAACAAACCCTTCAGCTACACTATGGCGGCATGAGTGAAACTGAAGTTTGCTAAATGTCTTCTGTATCAAATTATCAACGCTTTGCATTATTGGCTGAAACGTTGACGTTAAAATTACGTAGCATGTATTGAAAGGTCTTTTCCTTTATTATGCCATGGTTAGAATGCCTTCCATATTTCCTTTATACACAAAATGGTACTACGTGTGGGCGGGGATTAAAGATCGAGGCCACACCCCCTCCAATAAAGGATCACGGAGTCTCTGTGGCGCAATCGGTTAGCGCGTTTGGCTGTTAACCGAAAGGTTGGTGGTTCAAACCCACCCAGGGACGTGGGCATTCAATTGTAATGTTTCCTACTATGAATAACAAACCCTTTAGCTACACTATGGCGGCATGAGTGAAACTGAAGTTTGCTAAATGTCTTCGGTATCAAATTATCAGCGCTTTGCATTATTGGCTGAAACGTTGACGTTAAAATTACGTAGCATGTATTGAAAGGTCTTTTCCTTTATTATGCCATGGTTAGAATGCCTTCCATATTTCCTTTATACACAAAATGGTACTACGTGTGGGCGGGGATTAAAGATCGAGGCCACACCACCTCCAATAAAGGATCATGGAGTCTCTGTGGCGCAATCGGTTAGCGCGTTCGGCTGTTAACCGAAAGGTTGGTGGTTCAAGCCCACCCAGGGACGTGGGCATTCAATTGTAATGTTTCCTACTATGAATAACAAACCCTTCAGCTACACTATGGCGGCATGAGTGAAACTGAAGTTTGCTAAATGTCTTCTGTATCAAATTATCAACGCTTTGCATTATTGGCTGAAACGTTGACGTTAAAATTACGTAGCATGTATTGAAAGGTCTTTTCCTTTATTATGCCATGGTTAGAATGCCTTCCATATTTCCTTTATACACAAAATGGTACTACGTGTGGGCGGGGATTAAAGATCGAGGCCACACCACCTCCAATAAAGGATCATGGAGTCTCTGTGGCGCAATCGGTTAGCGCGTTCGGCTGTTAACCGAAAGGTTGGTGGTTCAAGCCCACCCAGGGACGTGGGCATTCAATTGTAATGTTTCCTACTATGAATAACAAACCCTTCAGCTACACTATGGCGGCATGAGTGAAACTGAAGTTTGCTAAATGTCTTCTGTATCAAATTATCAACGCTTTGCATTATTGGCTGAAACGTTGACGTTAAAATTACGTAGCATGTATTGAAAGGTCTTTTCCTTTATTATGCCATGGTTAGAATGCCCTCCATATTTCCTTTATACACAAAATGGTACTACGTGTGGGCGGGGATTAAAGATCGAGGCCACACCCCCTCCAATAAAGGATCACGGAGTCTCTGTGGCGCAATCGGTTAGCGCGTTCGGCTGTTAACCGAAAGGTTGGTGGTTCAAGCCCACCCAGGGACGTGGGCTTTCAATTGTAATGTTTCCTACTATGAATAACAAACCCTGTAGCTACACTATGGCGGCATGAGTGAAACTGAAGTTTGCTAAATGTCTTCTGTATCAAATTATCAACGCTTTGCATTATTGGCTGAAACGTTGACGTTAAAATTACGTAGCATGTATTGAAAGGTCTTTTCCTTTATTATGCCATGGTTAGAATGCCTTCCATATTTCCTTTATACACAAAATGGTACTACGTGTGGGCGGGGATTAAAGATCGAGGCCACACCCCCTGCTAAAACTGAGCGTGCTGTCTCTGTGGCGCAATCGGTTAGCGCGGTCGGCTGTTAACCGAAAGGTTGGTGGTTCAAGCCCACCCAGGGACGTGGGCATTCAATTGTAATGTTTCCTACTATGAATAACAAACCCTTTAGCTACACTATGGCGGCATGAGTGAAACTGAAGTTTGCTAAATGTCTTCTGTATCAAATTATCAGCGCTTTGCATTATTGGCTGAAACGTTGACGTTAAAATTACGTAGCATGTATTGAAAGGTCTTTTCCTTTATTATGCCATGGTTAGAATGCCTTCCATATTTCCTTTATACACAAAATGGTACTACGTGTGGGCAGGGATTAAAGATCGAGGCCACACCCCCTGCTAAAATTGAGCGTGCTGTCTCTGTGGCGCAATCGGTTAGCGCGTTCTGCTGTTAACCGAAAGGTTGGTGGTTCAAGCCCACCCAGGGACGTGGGCATTCAATTGTAATGTTTCCTACTATGAATAACAAACCCTTTAGCTACACTATGGCGGCATGAGTGAAACTGAAGTTTGCTAAATGTCTTCTGTATCAAATTATCAGCGCTTTGCATTATTGGCTGAAACGTTGACGTTAAAATTACGTAGCATGTATTGAAAGGTCTTTTCCTTTATTATGCCATGGTTAGAATGCCTTCCATATTTCCTTTATACACAAAATGGTACTACGTGTGGGCGGGGATTAAAGATCGAGGCCACACCCCCTGCTAAAACTGAGCGTGCTGTCTCTGTGGCGCAATCGGTTAGCGCGTTCGGCTGTTAACCGAAAGGTTGGTGGTTCAAGCCCACCCAGGGACGTGGGCATTCAATTGTAATGTTTCCTACTATGAATAACAAACCCTGTAGCTACACTATGGCGGCATGAGTGAAACTGAAGTTTGCTAAATGTCTTCTGTATCAAATTATCAGCGCTTTGCATTATTGGCTGAAACGTTGACGTTAAAATTACGTAGCATGTATTGAAAGGTCTTTTCCTTTATTATGCCATGGTTAGAATGCCTTCCATATTTCCTTTATACACAAAATGGTACTACGTGTGGGCGGGGATTAAAGATCGAGGCCACACCCCCTGCTAAAACTGAGCGTGCTGTCTCTGTGGCGCAATCGGTTAGCGCGTTCGGCTGTTA
The DNA here is from genome assembly GCF_027409825.1 of Scomber japonicus. Classification (NCBI taxonomy): domain Eukaryota; kingdom Metazoa; phylum Chordata; class Actinopteri; order Scombriformes; family Scombridae; genus Scomber; species Scomber japonicus. The sequence goes on along the minus strand of NC_070599.1, from coordinate 17,650,419 downwards.
ACCGAAAGGTTGGTGGTTCAAGCCCACCCAGGGACGTGGGCATTCAATTGTAATGTTTCCTACTATGAATAACAAACCCTGTAGCTACACTATGGCGGCATGAGTGAAACTGAAGTTTGCTAAATGTCTTCTGTATCAAATTATCAGCGCTTTGCATTATTGGCTGAAACGTTGACGTTAAAATTACGTAGCATGTATTGAAAGGTCTTTTCCTTTATTATGCCATGGTTAGAATGCCTTCCATATTTCCTTTATACACAAAATGGTACTACGTGTGGGCGGGGATTAAAGATCGAGGCCACACCACCTCCAATAAAGGATCATGGAGTCTCTGTGGCGCAATCGGTTAGCGCGTTCGGCTGTTAACCGAAAGGTTGGTGGTTCAAGCCCACCCAGGGACGTGGGCATTCAATTGTAGTGTTTCCTACTATGAATAACAAACCCTTTAGCTACACTATGGCGGCATGAGTGAAACTGAAGTTTGCTAAATGTCTTCTGTATCAAATTATCAGCGCTTTGCATTATTGGCTGAAACGTTGACGTTAAAATTACGTAGCATGTATTGAAAGGACTTTTCCTTTATTATGCCATGGTTAGAATGCCTTCCATATTTCCTTTATACACAAAATGGTACTACGTGTGGGCGGGGATTAAAGATCGAGGCCACACCCCCTGCTAAAACTGAGCGTGCTGTCTCTGTGGCGCAATCGGTTAGCGCGTTCGGCTGTTAACCGAAAGGTTGGTGGTTCAAGCCCACCCAGGGACGTGGGCATTCAATTGTAATGTTTCCTACTATGAATAACAAACCCTTCAGCTACACTATGGCGGCATGAGTGAAACTGAAGTTTGCTAAATGTCTTCTGTATCAAATTATCAACGCTTTGCATTATTGGCTGAAACGTTGACGTTAAAATTACGTAGCATGTATTGAAAGGTCTTTTCCTTTATTATGCCATGGTTAGAATGCCTTCCATATTTCCTTTATACACAAAATGGTACTACGTGTGGGCGGGGATTAAAGATCGAGGCCACACCCCCTCCAATAAAGGATCACGGAGTCTCTGTGGCGCAATCGGTTAGCGCGTTCGGCTGTT
>NC_070599.1:17641825-17644325 GCF_027409825.1 Scomber japonicus | reverse complement strand
TACACAAAATGGTACTACGTGTGGGCGGGGATTAAAGATCGAGGCCACACCCCCTGCTAAAACTGAGCGTGCTGTCTCTGTGGCGCAATCGGTTAGCGCGTTCGGCTGTTAACCGAAAGGTTGGTGGTTCAAGCCCACCCAGGGACGTGGGCATTCAATTGTAATGTTTCCTACTATGAATAACAAACCCTGTAGCTACACTATGGCGGTATGAGTGAAACTGAAGTTTGCTAAATGTCTTCTGTATCAAATTATCAGCGCTTTGCATTATTGGCTGAAACGTTGACGTTAAAATTACGTAGCATGTATTGAAAGGTCTTTTCCTTTATTATGCCATGGTTAGAATGCCTTCCATATTTCCTTTATACACAAAATGGTACTACGTGTGGGCAGGGATTAAAGATCGAGGCCACACCCCCTGCTAAATTTGAGCGTGCTGTCTCTGTGGCGCAATCGGTTAGCGCGTTCGGCTGTTAACCGAAAGGTTGGTGGTTCAAGCCCACCCAGGGACGTGGGCATTCAATTGTAATGTTTCCTACTATGAATAACAAACCCTTTAGCTACACTATGGCGGCATGAGTGAAACTGAAGTTTGCTAAATGTCTTCTGTATCAAATTATCAGCGCTTTGCATTATTGGCTGAAACGTTGACGTTAAAATTACGTAGCATGTATTGAAAGGTCTTTTCCTTTATTATGCCATGGTTAGAATGCCTTCCATATTTCCTTTATACACAAAATGGTACTACGTGTGGGCGGGGATTAAAGATCGAGGCCACACCCCCTGCTAAAACTGAGCGTGCTGTCTCTGTGGCGCAATCGGTTAGCGCGTTCGGCTGTTAACCGAAAGGTTGGTGGTTCAAGCCCACCCAGGGACGTGGGCATTCAATTGTAATGTTTCCTACTATGAATAACAAACCCTGTAGCTACACTATGGCGGCATGAGTGAAACTGAAGTTTGCTAAATGTCTTCTGTATCAAATTATCAGCGCTTTGCATTATTGGCTGAAACGTTGACGTTAAAATTACGTAGCATGTATTGAAAGGTCTTTTCCTTTATTATGCCATGGTTAGAATGCCTTCCATATTTCCTTTATACACAAAATGGTACTACGTGTGGGCGGGGATTAAAGATCGAGGCCACACCCCCTGCTAAAACTGAGCGTGCTGTCTCTGTGGCGCAATCGGTTAGCGCGTTTGGCTGTTAACCGAAAGGTTGGTGGTTCAAGCCCACCCAGGGACGTGGGCATTCAATTGTAATGTTTCCTACTATGAATAACAAACCCTTTAGCTACACTATGGCGGCATGAGTGAAACTGAAGTTTGCTAAATGTCTTCTGTATCAAATTATCAGCGCTTTGCATTATTGGCTGAAACGTTGACGTTAAAATTACGTAGCATGTATTGAAAGGTCTTTTCCTTTATTATGCCATGGTTAGAATGCCTTCCATATTTCCTTTATACACAAAATGGTACTACGTGTGGGCGGGGATTAAAGATCGAGGCCACACCCCCTGCTAAAACTGAGCGTGCTGTCTCTGTGGCGCAATCGGTTAGCGCGTTCGGCTGTTAACCGAAAGGTTGGTGGTTCAAGCCCACCCAGGGACGTGGGCATTCAATTGTAATGTTTCCTACTATGAATAACAAACCCTGTAGCTACACTATGGCGGCATGAGTGAAACTGAAGTTTGCTAAATGTCTTCTGTATCAAATTATCAGCGCTTTGCATTATTGGCTGACACGTTGACGTTAAAATTACGTAGCATGTATTGAAAGGTCTTTTCCTTTATTATGCCATGGTTAGAATGCCTTCCATATTTCCTTTATACACAAAATGGTACTACGTGTGGGCGGGGATTAAAGATCGAGGCCACACCCCCTGCTAAAACTGAGCGTGCTGTCTCTGTGGCGCAATCGGTTAGCGCGTTCGGCTGTTAACCGAAAGGTTGGTGGTTCAAGCCCACCCAGGGACGTGGGCATTCAATTGTAATGTTTCCTACTATGAATAACAAACCCTTTAGCTACACTATGGCGGCATGAGTGAAACTGAAGTTTGCTAAATGTCTTCTGTATCAAATTATCAGCGCTTTGCATTATTGGCTGAAACGTTGACGTTAAAATTACGTAGCATGTATTGAAAGGTCTTTTCCTTTATTATGCCATGGTTAGAATGCCTTCCATATTTCCTTTATACACAAAATGGTACTACGTGTGGGCGGGGATTAAAGATCGAGGCCACACCCCCTGCTAAAATTGAGCGTGCTGTCTCTGTGGCGCAATCGGTTAGCGCGTTCGGCTGTTAACCGAAAGGTTGGTGGTTCAAGCCCACCCAGGGACGTGGGCATTCAATTGTAATGTTTCCTACTATGAATAACAAACCCTTTAGCTACACTATGGCGGCATGAGTGAAACTGAAGTTTGCTAAATGTCTTCTGTATCAAATTATCAGCGCTTTGCATTATTGGCTGAAACGTTGACGTTAAAATTACGTAGCATGTATT